>NC_141758.1:23055533-23220533 GCF_982258835.1 Parasteatoda tepidariorum | reverse complement strand
TAAATGATAGAATTCACTAAAAGTATATAAATATGTAATAAATAAGATAATTTTGTGATAAAAATGATAAATAAGGTTTATCTATTGTCAATACATTGGTCATTCTCATTTACACCTGAAAAAATAGCCAAAAAACACAATTTTTGTAACTGGGCGGGGCTACCCGAAATCCAATTTTTTTGTAAATTTGTAATTACTAGAATACTTTTTTACATACAAACTTCTTTCTTTGTGCAGATTAAACTTAAGACTACATACTTTAATGCTGTATGTATAAAAAAAATTATTTTTTTAGTATTAAAATGAAGTTTAATCGAAACATTCAATCAATTTTTCTTAATTTCATGACTTCTGTATTCAACATATTTTCAAAACTATTGCTTACCATGTTACCAGCTGCATAAATACTTGAAACTTTGAAAATAATCTTTTTTTAATATAACAATTAATGTCCGATGGCCCATTGACTTGAAAAAATATTCTATACACATGAAATTGACTGTGGGCGGGGGTACCCGCTGGGCGGTGCTACCCGACTCTCCCCTATATATATATATATATATATATATAGCACAATAAAGACAAAAAGGATAATGAGAAAAATGAAGAAAATTAATAAGTTTTATTTATTGTGCATAAGCTGCAAGTATAGAGAACTCATAAAATAAGTTAAAAATTGAGAGAAAACAGGGAAATTATTAAAGGTTAATGAAAAGAGAAGAAAAATTATTTTTAAAAAATGTATTAAAAAGCTGGAAAACAAAAAAATGACAAGATATCCCTTCACTACTTTTTGCGAATATAATCGCGTGAGCTGATGAAGATATTATATAGTTTCATTTTTTTTTGTTTTTTGACTTTTTAATATCCAGAAATCATCAATTTAAAAAGTTTTCAATTTGTTTTTAAATCCTGTTTAAATTTTGTATTGGCTCTCATAGTATTAAAATTTGTTTTAACTATATTGCTGTATTAATGAGTGCCAGTTAGCAAAATTACAATAGTTACTTTGAGTGAAATAAATTACACTTTTATACAAAAATATACTTTTTAAATGAGATTTTAAAATCTTATAATTCTTGTAGATTTTTCAGAATGCAAATGAAGGAGAACAAAGTGAAAATTTATTACAGTTGTACTAAATAAATTTTCTTTAGAGGAGAGTCGGGTAGCACCGCCCAGCGGGTACCCCCGCCCACAGTCAATTTCATGTGTATAGAATATTTTTTCAAGTCAATGGGCCATCGGACATTAATTGTTATATTAAAAAAAGATTATTTTCAAAGTTTCAAGTATTTATGCAGCTGGTAACATGGTAAGCAATAGTTTTGAAAATATGTTGAATACAGAAGCAGGGTGGCCACTTGAATCAGATTTCAAATTTCCCTGATTTTTCCAGGTTTTCCAGATAAAAATCTTAAAAATTCCAGGTTTTTGTTTCTTTTTTCTTATAAAGTATAGGATGTGTACAAGAAAAGTGTCTATATTATAAAATATTTTATTCAAAATGTTACTTTTTTAACATATACTTGAAAAAAATAATTTATTTTGACAATTTTCAAAATTTTTTATTTATTTTTTAATCTTTTGGTAAAAAATTTTGAATCAAAAATCATATATTGACCAACAAAGGAGCCTTTTTTTAAAATTAAAATATGTTATAAGAGGTTAAAATGAAATAGAAAAAATTGCCATTAATGCAACAATTGTAACAATTTGTCGACAAACATTGCTGTTAGCGATTGTAAAAAAATGTGTGATTTGTTGGTTTGCTCAGAAAAAATAATTCACAGATTTCTTTGAATGGGAGTAGAAAAAGAAAAAGAGTGCGATATAAAATCTATTATCATAAAATTTAACCAACTAATTTTTGGAGAATTTTATAAAGTTAAAAATACAAAAACATTTTGTCAAAATCGAGAAAAAAAATAACCACCAAAGCATCGGAACAAACTTGAGCCATAAATGGATTCAGCACAAAGACAGTATTTAAAAATAGAAGCTAATATCCTAAATCTTTTTCCACCTACACCAGAATCTTTCCTAAATTGCACAGTCCCATAGCGGTCAAAGGTTTCTGCATTCGTTTAGCAACAGTAGGAGAATTTTATGTGGCATTCTAGTTTAACAGCTGTAATGGAGCAAATTTTGATGCAAGCAAAGTATTGCTAAGTTGATGATATTTCAACTGTTTGGCGATACATTTCCGTTAAAAAAAAGTGGGTATAATGGAGTAAATAATTTAAATTAAGAAAATTAGCAAAGAATTTAAATTAGTGAAATTAAAAAAATTATCAAAGAAAAATTTCCAGCTTTTCTTTAAAATTCCCTGATTTTTTCCAGGTTTTTATCCAAATTTCCCTGATATTTCCAGATTTTTTCCAGTATAAAAAAATTCCCTGATAATTCCAGGTTTTCAAGGTTTTCCAGGTGGGTGGCCGCCCTGAGAAGTCATGAAATTAAGAAAAATTGATTGAATGTTTCGATTAAACTAAAAAAATAACATTTTAATACTAAAAAAATAATTTTTTTTATACATACAGCATTAAAGTATGTAGTCTTAAGTTTAATCTGCACAAAGAAAGAAGTTTGTATGTAAAAAAGTATTCTAGTAATTACAAATTTACAAAAAAATTGGATTTCGGGTAGCCCCGCCCAGTTACAAAAATTGTGTTTTTTGGCTATTTTTTCAGGTGTAAATGAGAATGACCAATGTATTGACAATAGATAAACCTTATTTATCATTTTTATCACAAAATTATCTTATTTATTACATATTTATATACTTTTAGTGAATTCTATCATTTAATAACAACACATGTCATACTTTTTATCATTATTAATGTATATTAATATATTATAATATTAATATATATTTATATTAAATATTTAATGAAAATAATTTAATTTAAGTAACAATAATTAATAACAATAGTTGTTTTTCAATATAAACTTATTTGGTTGATCTCTTCTTATAAACATAATATAAAATACTTCTTATAAAATTACAAATTCACTTTGTATTTTGATTGCATTCAAATGCTTCTGTTGATTGATTCGTTAACAAATGAGTGAAAATAAATAAGTAAGCAAATAGCTTATCATAATATTTATGATTTCTTGATATTAAATTTAATTTGGATATATCCAGGGATGAGATTAGCCAAAAGGCAAAAAAGCTGAATTTCCACGATCATAAATTTTACGCAAGCGCAACCCTTTGATAATAAATTCCAGACAGTTTAAGGTAATAAATAATGTGTTGACATACAATTTTGTACTAATCTATTATTATATAAATGATTACATTGCTACTTAACATTTAGTGAAAATAAAAATTACCAGTTGAAAAAATAAAGCTGGGAATTATAATTTTCCTCAGTTCACATAAGAGACAATTATTACTTGAAAAACTACCTGGTTTAGCAAATTAAAACTACTGAGAATATACATTAATATTTCATTTCTTTTAATAAATACTGTTATGTGATTTATAGCAAATATATCAGTAATATTACTTTTTAAATTATATTGGGGAAAAAACTTTAACAATGGACCGAATCATTATGTTAATATTATAGTCTAATCTAACTAGAGCCCTTTGAAACATATCAATAACAGTGAAGTAGAAATATATAGTAACTCCTTAACATACAAAAATTGCTATTTTAGTTTGAAAAATTACATGACAATCAGTAACTATTTAGATAATTGTTTTTTGTTTGATAAGAATTTTGCCTTTTATAGCATAAATAACAGCAATTATAAATAAAATTTTGATGATGAGTTAATTAACTCTTTTTCCAAAAAAAAAAAAAAAAATTAAATTAAATCCCTTTTTAAGTGATTGCTTTTGTTTGCTATATCTTTTATGTTTGCTATATTTAGTCGTTAGTCCATCTTCAAACATCTTGTGACAAATCCTATTTTTTCTTCTTTGCAAGCACAGAATGTAAGTTTTGAATATATTCCCTTCCAGTTTCTCTGATGTTGTAACACTTACATATACTAATAATCGTCGTTAGAAAAACAGTCACCTTTATAGTAACTAATTTAAAAAAATAATTTACTTCTTACAAGAATCGCGATAGTTGATTTTAAAATAGCGTGAATATGAATAACAATTATGGATTTTGAAATCACATGAATATGAAACTAGATATACGATTTTGAAAATGAGGAAATACAAACTGGGATATAGAATTTTTAAAATGCGTAAATACAAATCACGATTCATACTTTTTAGATTGCGTAAATACGAATCATGATGCGTAATTTTTAGATTGCATAAATAAGAGTTATGATGCATAATTTTCAGAATGCGTGAATGCGAATCCCAATGCCTTATTTTAAAATCACGTATAAATACGAAAATCAATGTTTGATATTATAAACCGCATGAGCAAATCAAGACATTAATTTTAAACTTGCGTGAATACGAATCGCTATATAGGTTTTTAAAAAGGCGTAAATACGAATCACAATATCGGATTTTTAAATCTCGTAAATAAGAATCGCAACATACAATATTCAAATCGAGTGAATAAGAATCGTAACACGCAAATATGAAAAGCTATGTTTGATATTAAAATCGTGTGAATAAGAATGGAGATATTAGCAGATTCCAGGCTTGGGACCTCTAAAAGGCTTGTCAGAAGCAGCGTCGCTTGTACTACAAAAATCGGATCTATCGGGAGGGCGGGTAAAAAATTCGGAAAATCTTATCAGCTGCTGTAGTAAAAGGGGAGAAAATAGCTATAATAAATAAAAATAAGAAAGGATTGCTAGCTATGTAATTTGAATTTTCTGTTTCTCTTTGAAAATCGGTGAATTTTCTAAAAAAGCGGAATACTTATAAAAAAAGTGAAATTTTTAGAAAAATCTGAATTTTTGATAAAAAAAAAAAACTGAAATTCAAGAGTTAAAAGTGAAAAAAGCGGAAATCCGCTAAAAAGCGGAAAAATCTCATCCCTGTATATCAATTACCAATATGTTTTAATATTATATGAAACATAAATTTATCTATTTAAAAATGCAAAAATTTATATATTTAAAAATGCAAATTAAATATTTTTAAAATGTAATTGATATATCCTAATTAAATTTAATATGAAGAAATCATAAATATTATAAGCTATTTGCTTACTTATTTGTGAACGAATCAATCTACAGAAGCATTTGAATGCAATTAAAATACAAAGTGAATTTGTAATTTTATAAAAAGTATTTTATATTAAGTTTATAAGAAGAGATCAACTAAATAAGTTTATATAGAAAAACAACTATTGTTATTAATTATTGTTACTTAAATTAAATTATTTTCGTTAATTATTTAATATAAATATATATTAATATACATTAATAATGATAAAAAGTATGACATTTGTTGTTATTAAATGATAGAATTCACTAAAAGTATATAAATATGTAATAAATAAAATAATTTTGTGATAAAAATGATAAATGAGGTTTATCTATTGTCGATACATTGGTCATTGTCATTTACACCTGAAAAATAGCCAAAAAACCCAATTTTTGTAACTGGGCGGGGCTACCCGACACATCTTGAAAGGAGCTAAAAAACATGTTTTTTTAAATTTCTATTTTTTTAAGCTAAACTATTCTTTTTTTGGTTTATTCTTTTTGCATAATTTAACTAGATGGTAAAACAATAGAAACATACAAAAATATTGATTATTACTCAATATTATACAGAAATATAAGCAAAACTCCTTAGGTGGGCGGGGCTACCCGACTCTCCCCTATATATCTTTTTTTTTTAAATCAACAAAAAAAAAATTTGAAATTAATTTTGATTTCTTTTTAGTTTGCTTTTCAGTTTAATAAATTTGAGCTGTACCTCTACATGCATTAAACAATTTTTAATTCAGTAATAGAGTTACAAATGCATACTTTATTGATTTATTTTAATAGTATTTCAATTATAATTATTCTATAAATTTTAACTTAAGTTCTTAATGTATATCTTTAAAAAAAAACCTGATTTAATTCTGATTATGAATCATGTTTATAATTGGACTTCTATAATTAGTTAAACAAACCCATGGAGAATAACCAATTTTTCCTATGTGACATATTTTTTGCATTATTAAAAGTAGCTTAGTTTTTAAAATCACGATGAATTTATCTTTAGCCTGAAATGCAACCTGGAAAGTGCTGGGCATTTAAAGGCAGCCAAGGTTTTTTGGTGATACAATTATCATATACAATACAAGTGACTGGATTCACCATGGAACACATACCTCTCTCTTTGTCTCCTTCAGGATCTATTGACAGTGCACCTAAAGGTTTCCAAGTTTGGGTAAGATTTCATTCACAAATACTGGTGTAAATTTTTCGAAAATCAAAAGAAAATTCTGAAATAAATATTTATATTCATAGAGAGGATGAAATAAATATTTATATTCATCTTGTCCTTTTTTATCCCTTAGGGATAATAATTTACTTGTTGGATTATAGCTCTTTATAGTAATTATAATGCCGAAAACAAAATTTCTTTTAAATTTTATCTTTAAAAGAGAAGAATGGGGATTAACAATATAACAGAAGTATCACACAATCCAAGAATTACCAGAATAGCATAATGGTATAATTTAGCGAGCATATTTAAAGATATAGATGAGTCTTCGTGCAAGTTTTTGCATTCATATGGTGTTTTTTCATGGAAAACTAATAAAGATTCCTAAACTAAATTCACTAAAAATACATGCCTGCTATAAATAGTAAAAGCGTTTAAATTAACTCTCTATATATTAATATTTACTCTCTCATTTATATTTCAAATAAACCAAAAACTATTACACTTTTCTTGCTTTTTAATGAAATTTTGTAGAGTTCAGCGAAATATATTGCATCCGAAGTGATACCTAATTTTGATAACCATAAACGTTAACTCCTTAATTTAATAATAAAAAAAATTACTTTTTTTTTAAAAATATTATCATGATACATTTGTTTGAGAGCATTTTTATATCTAGAACAATATGTTTTAAAAAAGTTATTTAGAAAAATTTATACTAATTTTAGAACTATACCCACTTTACCCCCCTCTAGAGTAAAGTAGTTATATCAAAACATGCTCTTTTGAATGCATTACTATAAGAAAACAATAAAACAAAATGAATAAGTTATGCCTCATATTTGATCTATGTGAATTCAATGTATATAAAACACTTTCCCCCACCTGATCCTATAAAATATCTGTCCTGGGCTAACTCTGTAGTATTCTGAATCTAATGGTAACAAAGATAAATACTTCAGTTCTTATACTAATAAATAAATTTAAATCTCATTTAGCTAATTATAGCTATTTAATTTCAAAATTTGATGGATAATAAACTAACCAAAAGAAATTAAATTAAAAGAATGTGTATTTCTCTTTTCCTCAAAACGTTTTACATTTGTACTTTTAAGTATTTGTTGCAAATTAGATATTAAGATCCCAGAAGATTTATATAAAAATTGCAATAGTTAAATTTATTGAACTTTTTAGAAATGAAATTAAAAATGGTATCACATAAATAAATTAATAAAAGAAAAACACTTTCCAGCACATTTCCTTTAGTTATGACTTGCATAAAAACCCTATTAAACTGATATTTTGTAAATAAGTATGAAATAAGTATTTTATTTCAGGTATATATTTATAAGTATTTTATTTCAGGGTCTAGTTTCGGAGAAAGATAATGAAGGAAAATTACTTGGTGATTATATCTTTGACCAATATGAAGATTCTCTTCAATATTTTCCTGCGCAGGTAACTATAAGACTCAACCTTTGTTAAAATTATTATCTTTTACAGATTACAATAAATGTTTTGTATTTTATTTTTCTAAGTATCTTCATAGTTTTGTAGCAGTTATTTTTCATTTATATTTTATAGGCATTAAGTTTTAATTTTTCGTGATAAAAATAAGTTACCACAATAGGCATTATATCATTATTTAATTGCATGAATTTAGGGATGTCGCTAGAGAAATCTTCATTTTCTATTCTTATAAGGGAAATTTATATATATATATATATATAGTTCAAAATGAAGATAAAACAAAGGAAAATTATAGACATATTAAAAAAAGGGGGAAAATAATAATTAAAAAAATAACAAACTGATTTTAAAAAAAAAGATGAAATTTTATCTAAAAAAAACTAAGAAAAAAAAGAGAGATAATCATTTCATCAGCCCACACGATTATATCCACAAATATATATATATTTAGCCAAATACATTTCTGGTTGACCCTTGATTTTCTGAAATACTTTTCACCAAAGTTTTCTTTTTCCAAATATTTTAAAATGCTTTCTTAACCTCATATCCTTAAAAGATTCTCATTAATTTTTTATGAATAAGAAAGATATTATCATTTTTGAAAAGAAATCACCTGAATCATGACAGCTAAAATATGCGTTCAGAGAAAAGGTCTTTCCTTAAGATTGGATTAAACTTTATAATTATTCGGCCTCAAAAGAAACTTGTACTTTTTAGTAGTTAATCTAAATAATAATGTTGCATTATGTGATAATTTGAAAAATGTAAAAATACAAGAGCATCGGGCGATATATCAGAAGAGGAAATTGTACAAAGAATTTCTACACAATGCAATTTCAAATGAAAAAGCAAATATGGTGACTTATGAAGAAATAACTTTTAAATAATAGCCGGATACACTCTGGGGAACCTGCTTAACACATGAAAAAATTTTATGATTTTAAATGCATGGAAGTTGTTAGGGGTTTCTCTTAGAGTTAAAAGTGTTGAGGTTTGACTGTATATTTTTACTCGCTTGTAACTTCATAATCACTTTATATACTGTTTAATTTCAGACTACATATAGTGATGCTTTTTCTTTTGTGGAGTTGAAAATTCTTAGCAATTGGGGAAACATGGAATACACCTGTCTCTACCGATTTAGGGTACACGGAAAACAACCAAAGCTTTAAACTGTGATATGGATGTGCGGTGAACTGTCCCAGTGTGCCATAAATTTTATACTTATTATTTTGTATAGAGAAAGAGTTTTTATTGTTTGTAAAATAATGTACAGAATATTTTGTTATGCAAATTGTAGTAATTATAAAATCAATGTTTTCAGAGTAACTTTGTTGCTTTTTGTAATTTTAAAATTTATTGCTTGAAAAACATTTTATTTCTATATCAATAAAACCTTAAGTAAAAATTTTTTCAATTCATTTGTATTAAGATTAAAGGCCTTTTTTGTTCTTATTGTGAACACAAAACTGCTTAGGGCTAACATAAACAAAAGTTTACAAATTTGTTATTTTTGAAACTAAGACATGTGTTGCAAAAAATTATACACGAATTTTTTAAAAAAAAATGTATAAATTTTTTTTTTTCACCAGTAGCTATGATGTTTTTGGCATCTATGGTTCATAAACTTAAGACATATTTCCATGAAAAAAAATCTAATGGTTTAAGGCCCAGAGATTTTGTAAGCCATTAAATTAAGCACAAACTATTTGTGATTAAGACACTGTTTATGAACTATCAATACTGAAAACTCTGCAAGAACTTGCAGAAGGCTTGGTATGAACTTGATTACAGATAAGATACAGCAAAAGGGTTACACATCATTTATTTGTAACTGAAAAAACATAGGTACATTTTTCTTAAGTTTAGTGTATCATTTATTGCCTCATATTTTGTTTTAATAGTTTCAGAGTAATAAATTTCAAAAATTTGTTTATTCATTTGCTCATTTAATCATTCATTTGTGTAATATCCTTGTGCTAAAGAGTGTAAAATAAAGGGAAATTTTTTTTTTTACATCTCGGGAAAACGGTGGTGCTTTTTTCCTAACCTATATGCCCACTCCAAAGGGGTGCGTATAGGTTAGTTCGCAACCCCTGTCATTTTTCTTTGGACAGAGTATAAAATTTACTAAGCCATCAAGCTAACCGTGGAAGGTTTCCGTGTTTTCTATCCACGTAACACAAATGCAGGTTATTTTCAGCGGAATCTCCTCTCTGAAAGAAAATTTCTCCCAATTCTTGATCCAGGGGTTCTCTTGTCTTCTGAATTAGGTTTAAAATTACAAGGCTAAGGAATTGAACATTAGTAGTTGTAACTGAAATTAGAGTCGGTTGTTCAACCCCAGTGATGGCTGGTCGATACAATTTCCGCTCCCGTCTGGCACCAACCACATTGCTGACATAAAATATCCTCAGTGGTGGACGCATTATAGGTTAGAGTCCCCTTGCCGTCAGGCTAACAGAGGGAGTTTTTAAGGTTTTCCTCTTCAAGTAATGTAAATGTAGGTTAGTTCCATCAGAAGTCTTCCACGATGGCAAATTTCTCCCAATACTTGATCTAGGAGTTCCCTTACCTTCTTCGTAAACCAAAATTTGGGTTGAATTGGCAACGACGGTTATGAAATAAAATGATATCAAACTGGTTTAAGTTTTCAATTCCGTTTGTCTTAGTAGTGATTCTTAAGTTTTCCAAATAGTTTTTTCATGTTCTCTTAAACAGTAGTTTGCTTAAATGGTACTTAAATAATAGTAGCACCTAATTTGAAAATTGTTTTTAAATTTAATTCTTTTAAGACGATTCTAAAATTATCGATGAGGACGAACACTCTGCATAGTATCAAGATGTTTCAGTTTTCATAATAATGCATTGAATGTTAGTAAAAGATATTGACTACATTGTGAAATGTAATTATTTCATGTTTAATGTCATGTTTTCATCATACATTAAGAAAAAGTTACTTTTACCAATCTATATATATATATATATATACAACTTTTTCCTCAAGTAACTTGAAATTAACAGTCCAAGTATGGTCCCCCCCCAATAAATTTTATCTAACAACGTCAATGGTTCATGCTGCTGCGAACGTCGTCGAATTGTTTGTGCAGACACTTGTTGTCTTGCAAATGACCCCATCTTCTCGGCTGTTAGTGGTTTGGGGCCACTGAGATCCTGCATGGCGTTCCATGCGACCGTCGTGAACCCATCGATTTCATATAACTGCTAACAGTCATGGGATCTCGACCAACGAGAGCAGCAATACTTCGGTATGATGAACAGCAATCCTGGTAGGCCACAATTCAAACTTGGATATGTGTAGGTAGGCATTTATTCTTCTTACACGAGGCATAACATAAACTCTTTTAGAACAATGCTCAAATTCAATTTTTGTATGAGAAACTTACTGTCAAATCTCTTTTATACACATTGTAGGTATCTCTTACAGCCGCCTGCTTTGCATGAATGCATTGATAAGCTAATCATTTGCATACCACAACATGCTTTATCTGTCCCACAAATTTCATGTTTGTCGCCTAACTGATATGGTCAGTAGTGTAGAAAAAACTTAATGGCCAGTAGTGTAGTAGGAGGGGTTTTTTTTAATTTAAAAAAATTTTTATTCCCTGAAAGTACTCTTTTTAAACTAATGAATATTTTGAAATATGAGATATTCATTAAAAGCTTTATAACCAATTTAACTTTTTAGGATTATTTTCAACCAATTTCAATTAAGAAACCCCTGTAATGATATGATAGCTGTTACAGTATTAAAATGAATTCTTAAATATTTTTTTAACCATTTATTTCCCATGCATGAGAACCCCCACATTTACGACAATCATAGCGCTTCACAAAATTTTACCTCATGTAGTTAGTGTTTGTGGGTATAACTTGAGTTGATTCAGTAAATTGCAAGAAACCCTAAATTATTATTTAACACTGAAGCAAGTATTCTCAATTACTAAAATTTATGTCCGTAAGTCTATATATAAATGGGCATATAATTAAGTTTCAATAATATTAAAAGGAACTAAAAATAGTATGGTAAACACTTTAAAGATCTTTACCAGTCATCAACTTTTAGTCTTTAAAATGTAGAACTCCGGACTTATGGACAGAATAAATTTTAAATTGGAAACCCTTTTTTTAAAAAAAAAATAAGAGGGATGTCGTATCCTACTTATAGCCTAGTGTTATGATATTGTATATAGTCATGGCTATTTTTTGCTAGTTTCTGTTCAATTCTACATTGCCTTAATATGGATTTTAAAATTTAAAAAAAATATATAGAATAAAATTTTATCTGCTTAAAACTAAATAATGTATTATTGATTCTGATAGATACTTTATTTATTTTAAATCTTTTATTTCCTAATTCATTTTAAAAACATTGAAAAATTAATTCTAGTAACAGTTTTAAGACATTGTATAAAACATTCTGATAAGATATAACTTTTATGATAAACAATTTTAAATTGTATCAAATACTAGTAAAACTTGATAAAAATAATTTTTATAAAAAAAAATTTTTCTTGGTAGTTATAATATGCAAGCATTATTCTGAAAATGTTTACTACAGATAGCTGTCAAACAGAATGTCGTATTAAGAAAACTTAACATTCAGCCAATTATAGTTAAGTCCCTATTACTAAGTCTCATGATATTGAATGTCTTATATCAGTTCTGTCCAACTGAATTGAAAGAAACAAATATTGTTCCTCTTCACAAACAGATTTTATATGAAACGCTCTGGACAAGATAGTTAAAATACTTTTTGATAAAAATTGTTAAATAAAGTTACCAGGGATCTGTCTAGGTTTTTCTGAGAGGTACCTATTTTGGGAAAATTTAGACATTAATTTGTGAAAAATTAAAAATTGTATTAAAAAATCAACACAAAAATATGGATTTATCATTTCTTAAGGGATACAAAAATAAAATTTCAAGGAAAAGGTTTAAACTACCTAAAAAGTTCTACCGTTTTTCCTAAAGTGAATGGACAGACTCCTTCGGCCTGGACAGACTCCAGGTTACACAATGTAATTATGAAAATTATTGTGAACATTAAACATTATCTGTATAAACTTAGAAAAATAATAAAGTTAGTCAGCAGTATGGACAGAGCAGTGAGCATAAAAATCCTTAACAGGGATTCTACTTGACACCGTATTCACCATGGAAACAAACCCACATGTTTTATGATTCCAAAATTTCATTTCACTATGTACGTAACTGCTTGTCAGTTAGACCCAACTAACTTTAACCTCAAGATTTCCCCGGTTTGAGTAACCGCAGGTGCGCAGTAGGCGAATTTTTATTTGTTTATGTTTTCAAAATTAACACTTTTGATGTTCAGTGTGGTCAATTTATAACTAGATGTAACTATAATTAATTTATATCAAATAAATGCTTATTAATAAAATGAAAACTAAATTTTACTGGGTTAATATCTTCTATAGAAGATATTATGTATATTTCTCAAATTATTATTAACAGTCATTGTTGCACTTAAATAATTTTTCACTCGGAAAAAAAAAACGTAGATAATTCAGATTGTGTCCATAATAATAATTCAAATAAATAGTGTAAGTAATAAGATTCTAACTAATTTAGCAAGCTTTTATTTATATTTTTTTAATGAAAAAAAAAACGATGCTTGAAAGAAATTTAAAAAAGAATACAATTCATAAAATTATTATAGATCTTGCCCAAAAATAAATTATAGTATAGAGATGAACAGGCAAAATAATGTGCAATATTTAGATATGAAGATAGCGAATGACATTTTAAATTTTTTTTTCCATAAGTGAATCTATTAATAAAATTAAAAACATTATTTTCAATAAATAATAATAACATTAATTTTAATATACATCAAAAATTATGCTGCAATAAATATTACGTAATCAATACAAATCTTGATGCGAGGTAACATTTTAACTACACAATAATCTGCATCAAACAACTTTAATAACCATTTAGAATTTTATAACCATCAAATAATCAGCTGAATATTTGGATATACAGTAGGGAACCGATTATCCGGAACGATCGGGACCATCGCTATTCCGGATAACAGATTTTTCCGGTTTTCTGAATCGCGACAAAAAGCCGTTTTTTTTTTATTGTTAAACCCAACTAAAAAAAAAAATAGGAAATAATCTTAAAAAGAAGAAAAAACGATGAAGTAATACTGTAATGATTATTTCTAAAATGATGGAAGGGTAAACATCTTTCAAAAAAGAAAGAAAAATCCTAAAATCTTATGAGGAAAAAAAAAATTTTTTTTTAAAAATGGCACGAAAATTTATCGAATTTCGTTCCGGTTTTTTGATTTCCGGATAATGGGTTCTGTACTGTAATAGAATCATTTGGGGGAGATTATTTGCTTAATACTATATGAAGTTAAAATGCTGTCTTTAATTAACATTTTTTTAAATATATGGCCTGGCTACTTTATGACATCTGGGGCATATACAACTGATATATTTCCATTTACAATTATTTAAATAATAAAAATTTTGATTGTATGATTTTTTTAAAAGTTTTGGAATATTTGACTTATCTTATTCATCATATCCCTGACAGTGATTCTCTCTATCATCGGCAGCTGCCAGCACAATTATAGCTTCTTTTGAATAATAGGAATGTATTGATTTATGCTTATCTGAGCTGAGAGGTTTTATTTTATACAATATGATTTTAAGTTTTTAAAAAAGTAAAATTTTTCTCAATGGTTTAAGTTATTGATAAAATGTTAAATATTAAAAATGTGAATAAGAATGATGTTAGCATAATTCTCTTGATCCTTGTTTAAAATAAAAGTATTTTTAATTGAATTTCAGTAATATTTCTGTGTTTGTGTGCAGCTTTATGATATCCGTAATAATAAAATATCTAAATTCATAATAATACAGTACAGAACCCGTTATCCGGAAATCAAAAAAACAAAAAACCGGAACAAAATTCAATAAATTTTCTCGCCATTTAAAAAAAAAAAATTTTTTTTACCTCGTAAGATTTTACGATTTTTCTTTCTTTTTTTAAAGATGTTTACCTTACCATCATTTTGGAAATAATCATTAGTGTATTACTTCATCGTTTTCTTTTATTTTTAAGATTATTTCCAAATTTTTTATTTTTTTACTTGGATTTAACAATAAAAAAAACGGCTTTTTGTAGCGATTCAGAAAACCAGAAAAATCAGTTATCCAGAATAGTGATGGTCCCGACCGTTCCGGATAATCGGTTCCCAACTGTAATATTTAGACCCTTTTGCTCATCCATACAACTCAGTTAGGAAAACAAAACTTAACATATTTTTCATTTGTCCAGTAAAAGAGTAATTCAAATTTAATTACTCAATGCAATCTATTTATAATTCTGTCATAGAAAAATTGTTATAAAAATATCAGCGAAAAATGAAAACAATAACAATTAATAAAGCTGTAAATCTAACACAGGAGTGCAAGTTAACAGCGGGTTCAAAAAACCCCAGTTAGGAAACAGACGGTCCAAAAATAATGAAAAATACACTTTTCGACTCGTGGTCAATATTTCCAAACAGGGGTTTCGGAACTGGGTGTTTCACATTAGGGCAGTGTCAATGGTGAATAGGAGGTTAAGAATTAACTACAAGAATCAGGTGTTACATGAAAAACTCTTACTACATGCAGCACAAGAATAAGGTTTCTCACCAGTGTGAACACGACTGTGTTTAGTCAGATAACTTTTTCGTGAAAAACTCTAATTACACAAACTACAGGAATAAGGATTCTCACCAGTATGAACACGAAAATGCTCAGTCAAATTACTTAATTGCGAAAACTTCTTATTACATATACTGCAGGAATAAGATTTCTCACCAGTGTGAACACAACTCTTCTTAGTCAGATGATTCTTGTATGAAAAACTCTGATCACATAAACTACAAGAATAAGGTTTTTCACCACTGTGAACACGGCTGTGTTTAGTCAGATCACTTTTTTGCGAAAAACTTTCGTTGCATTTACTACAAGAATAAGGTTTTTCACCAGTGTGAACACAAGTGTGTTTAGTCACATCACTTTTTTTTCGAAAAACTATTGTTCCATATACTCAAGACTAAGGTTTCTCACCAGTGTGAACATGACTGTGTTCAGTTAGATGACTTTTTTGCCAAAAACTTTTGTTGCATATACTACAAGAATAAGGTTTCTCACCAGTGTGAACACGATAGTGGATAGTTAGATGACTTTTTTGCGAAAAACTCTTGTTGCATATAGTACAAGAATAAGGTTTCTCACCAGTGTGAACACGATTGTGGTCAGTTAGATGACTTTTCCGAGAAAAACTTTTGGTGCAAATACTACAAGAATAAGGTTTCTCACCAGTGTGAACATGGCTGTGTTCAGTCAGCTTAGCTTTTTTCGAAAAACTCTTGTTGCATATACTAGAAGAATAAGGTTTCCCACCAGTGTGAACACGATGGTGGTTAGTTAGAGTACTATTTCGAGAAAAACTTTTGTTGCAAATACTACAAGAATAAGGTTTCTCACCAGTGTGACCATGACTGTGCTTTGCCAGATGACTTTTTTGCGAAAAACTCTTGTTGCATATAGTACAAGAATAAGGTTTCTCACCAGTGTGAACACGATAGTGGTCAGTTAGAATACTTTTTCGAGAAAAACTTTTGGTGCAAATACTACAAGAATAAGGATTCTCACCAGTGTGAACACGGCTGTGTTCAGTCAGCTTAGCTTTTTTCGAAAAACGCTTGTTGCATATACTACAAGAATAAGGTTTCTCACCAGTGTGAACACGATAGTGGTTAGTTAGAGTTTTTTTCCGAGAAAAACTTTTGTTGCAAATACTACAAGAATAAGGTTTCTCACCAGTGTGAACGCGGCTGTGTTTAGTCAGCTCACTTTTTTGTGAAAAACTCTTGTTGCATATACTACAAGAATAAGGTTTCTCACCAGTGTGAACATGATAGTGGTCAGTTAGAGTACTTTTTCGAGAAAACCTCTGGTTGCATGTGCTACAAGAATAAGGTTTCTCGCCAGTATGAACATAACTGTGTGTAGTCAGATTACTTCTACAGCGAAAACTCTGATTACATAAACTACAAGAATAAGGTTTCTCACCACTGTGAACACGACTGTGTTTAGTCAGATAACTTTTTCGCGAAAAATTCTTGTTGCATATACTACAAGAATAAGGTTTCTCACCAGAGTGAACACGACTGTGTTTAGTCAGATCACTATTTTTTGAAAAACTCTTGTTGCATATACTACAAGAATAAGGTTTCTCACCAGTGTGAACATGATAGTGGTCAGTTAGAGTACTTTTTCGAGAAAAACTTTTGTTGCAAATACTACAAGAATAAGGTTTCTCACCAGAGTGAACACGACTGTGTTTAGTCAGATCACTATTTTTTGAAAAACTCTTGTTGCATATACTACAAGAATAAGGTTTTTCACCAGTGTGAACACGATTGTGGTAAATTAGAATACTTTTTTGCGAAAACCTCTGGTTGCATATGCTACAAGAATAAGGTTTCTCACCAGTATGAACATAACTGTGCGTAGTTAGATTACTTCTACAGCGAAAACTCTGATTACATAAACTACAAGAATAAGGTTTCTCACCAGTGTGAACACGACTGTGTTCAGTTACGTGATTTTTTTCTGAAAAACTCATATTAATAAACAACAAGAATAAGGTTTCTCACCAGTGTGAACATGACTGTGTTTGGTCAGACGACTGATTTGCAAAAAATCTTGTTACATACTAGAATAAAGTTTCTCACCAGTGTGAACACGACTGTGTTCAGTTAGATGACTTTTTTGTGAAAAACTCTTATTACATAAACTACAAGTATCAGGTTTCTCCCCAGTATGAACATAACTATGTGTAGTCAGATTACTTCTATAGGGAAAACTCTTATAACATAAACTACAGGGTAAAAATCCCTCACCAGTGTGAACAGGATTGTGTATACTCAGACGAATTCTTTATGAAAAACTCTTGTTACATATACTACACGAATAAGACTTCACAATAGTATGAACGCAACTATACTTAATCAGATCACTCTTTGATGAAAAGCTCTTATTACTACGAGAATCAGGTTTTTCATTAGTATGAACATCAGCTGTGTTTTGTCAGATTACTGTTGCATGAAAAATTCTCATAGCATATACAACAAAAATAATGTTACATCCCAGTGTGAACATGAACTGTGTTAAGTGTAAGTCCTGTAACTAATATATGAAAAACTCTTGTTACATGTACAACAAGAATGAGGCTTTACACCAGCATGAAAAGTACTATGCTTAGTTAGATCGCTATTGAAAAAGAAAAACTCCTACTACATATAATAAAAGAGAAAGGTTTTTCACTAATATCAACACGACAGTATTCAGGCATATTAATTTTGGTGAAAACTCATGTTACATATATTATAAGAGTTGGATTTTAAACCAGTCAACCATTATTGTGGTCAGTTCGATGACTTTTCTATGAAAAACTCTGATTGCATGTTTCACATAAATAAGTTTAAGACTGTGACATATAAACAAGATCTGAAACAGTTTATAGAAATTACGCTTTCACATTATTTTAAAAAAACTTTTTGTCATTTAATGCTTATAATAATTATTCTTTTCCATTCATTGCCCATGTCTTTTCGACAAACATTGTGTAAGTATCTTGGAGCACACAAACTAAAATCAATGCATATATTTCGCACATATTAAAGCAAGAATTGCTATTTAACATGATGCACAAATTATAAGCTCGGATTGTTTAGATTGTTTGATTGATGATTACTGTCGAGCATTTTCAGAGCTCTGTGCTTGGTTACGCTTATAGCTCGCTTATTGCAGATTGTTTGTTTTGCTCATTTACGTCGCAATAGAGCTGCGCAATGGGCTATTGGCGACGGTCTGGGAAACATCCCGGAGGATGATCCGAAGACATGCCATCACAATTTTGATCCTCTGCGGAGGGGATGGCACCCCCGCTTCGGTAGCCCGACGACCTGCGCGCGAAGTCGAGCACTTTACGGTAGCACAGTTTAACGAGGACCAATACCGCACACCCTCGGTCCCTACGCAGACTGATTCAAGTGGTCACTCACCCGCACACTGACCGCAGCCAGTGATGCTTGACTTCGGTGATCTGTTGGGAATCGTGTCTTAACGATCAGTCCACTGCGGGACTATTGTAGGTTGAAAGATGGGATGAAGCTTATTACACTGTCTTGAATGCCAGCCGTTTTATAACCCTAAACTTTGGCAATCAGCTGAAATGCCAAACACATTTGTTTGGCTGATTGCCAAACAAATGCTATCGCCAAGAGCTTGGATGCAGTGTTGCCAGATTGGGCTACAAGTAGCGGATTGGGCTACTTTTAAAAGTCCCCGCTACTGAAAATTGAATTTTCGCTACTTGCTACTTTTTGGGCTACTTATTATTTTTCGAACGCTACAAATCTTAAATATTCGCTACTTTTTTTCCTTACTGAAATACATATATATATATTAATTTTTTCCCTTCCCATTATAAAATGATTCTGAAAGTTTGCAGCTTCTTTACCATTTTTAAAAAGGACATTTTTGTTGTTGTTACTGAAAACGTTCTCGCTTCAGTTTTGGATTCTTGATATGTTTTACTGATGGAGTCTATAATCTTTCCATGTTTATGTTTCAAATCGTAGACTCAAGAAATCGCAAAGATATATATGGAAAAATGCACGGAGAGTATGATGGAGAAAATGTTTTTTAACTCCAACTATTATTAATCGTTTATCTTCTGGAGAAAAAAAATCACGTTACTCGCTTTGAAACTCAGAAAAATTAAATCCAGAGTCATTTTACCTGATGAATGAAAATAGTTGTTGTGAATGACAATGAGTTTCCAAAAAATATCGTACTGTTAAATGCTTTTTAATGAATTCATTTCACTTTTGTAAATCACGATCTATTCACAGTTGCACGAAAAATAGGAAAATGTTTATATTTCTCTAGAGCAGGGATGGGCAAACTACGGCCCGCGGGCCAACTGTAGCCCGCCGGAAGGTTTTATCCGGCCCGCGGATATAATTTTAATTTGCCGATCAGTGGCAATATACATAAACAATATACATCCATTTTCTTGTCAACTATTTAAAATTATTTCTGTTTTTCCTTTTTTAACAAAGTACTGATGACCTTTTTACTTTCTCTATTTTTGTTCTACAAAACATAAATTGATGGAAATAGTTAGCATAGACAGCTTCAATTGGTAAAATGTTGAAAGCAGAAGTTCTTCATAGAATAGTCTTAGATTGGCTCTAACTAGCGTTTGTCTTTCTCGAGGAATCTAATATAGGTAAATTGTACTTCACATTTGGCAGACTACGCATTTTAAGATCCAACGAGCGGACAATCTAACAATCATCTGAAGCAGTTGTTTCTAAATATGCCAAAGTTTTACAAATCATTAGCAAAAGCTAGTTTCCGAAATTTAATATTTCATGCCCAGAAAATCAGCTCTATGTTTGCTTAATCTTATATATGTGAACAAGAGTTTTCAACTTTGAACCTTAGAAAGAATCATTTCAGAAGTGGACTAACAGAAAAGCATTTAGCCATGTTCCGTAAAATAGGCACATCTCGCTTCGAACCTTAATATAAGGAACTTTTAAAAACGAAATCGCAATTTCATTCATCTCACTAAATATTTAAATTAAAACTTGTATATCGCTTTTTTTTTTTAAATTTTAAAAGTTTTATTTGTCCCACCAAACATTTTTTTTCTCGATTTTTGGCCCTCGACCAAAAAAGTTTGCCCGTCCCTGCTCTAGAGCTTAGATTTGCCCGTTGTAAATGATGAAATTATTTTTTTTTAAAGGAAGCTATGATATGTATTGCTATGGTTACAGTTATTATTTTTCACCTCATTTTGCCAAATATGCAATAAATAAATGAAACAAATGAAAATTAAATTTTGGATAGTTATCATATTAAAATAAAATTCGTATTACCAAACGCAAATGATAATCAGAATTGGCATCAAGGAGAACGACATGAAGAAATATTTCATAGAAGGCCAAGGCCCACCCAATGATGACGATGAAACGCAAAAGATGGATTTTGTTTTTAAAACAAAAATATATACTATGAAATTTCAAATAATAATTAACTATAACAATGAAATTATGAATAAAAATGACTAAGTTAATTGAAACATAATGCACTTAGGGATCAGGAAAACTGAATAACGACAATTTTTTTAATTCGAAATTGTCAACATTTTAAACCTTTCGAAACATTTATAGTAATTGCAAAATAACTAGGAAAGATAATTACTTTAAATGATAAACACGGTAATGTATATGCTGCGTGTTATAAAAGGAGTTTAGAAAATTATTAAAGCTACTACAGTGAAACTATCGTAAACTGATCAGAAGTGGAACTACAATTTGAAGGTTTTATAAGAGAAGTCATCTTATAAAAATGATAATAAATTGTTTGTACCAGTTTTGCACTTGATCATCAAAATCTTAGATAGGTGATTAACTTATAGAGATGGTCAACTTAACAGATTTCACTGAGCAAGTAAAGTAATCATAGCAACTAAGGCGAGCTACGAGAAAAGAAAATATATATACGAGCATTTAGTGCAAATCTATGTTTTTATCATTGTTTTTTTTTTTTTGACTTTACAACAGATGTTACGGCTACTATAAATGAAAAAAAATTAGTTAAAAATATTTGTTGCTTCGTAGACGCTTTAAAATACTGTTTCATACGTGGTCCAAATCAAAATATTCATTTGTTCACTAAATTACTATCAAAACTATTCTCAATCGAGATTGAAACTATTATTGATGCTGTTACAAAGAAAGTCATATTTCTCATCTGCGAGCTGAATGTTTGTACTTTGTACTGTTTCGAACTTCAGAGCAGAAATGATTAAATAAATTATTTTGCTTATCAAAAAAAGATTTTTTGCCTTTTATTTTTAAATACACACAGATGTAGGCCTATGAAGTTGAACTTTTCTGAATTTCTTGTTGGAGATTGGGTCCTAGTTAGGTGTTATTTTTAATTTCCTCGAAACGCGAGATAATTTTTATTAAAAAAAAATTAGCTAGTGAGAACATTTTTATGTGCGAGTAATTAAGGTTCTTGAGGTTGGGGAACGAAGCGAGCTGAGGTCGAAACCTCTTAGTATTCTTATGCAGCTTAAAGACCGCACCAACATTAAAATGTCGAAGACAGTTCCGACTGATTTTTACACATAAAAAAGCTGGAAAAAAACGAGCTAGCCAATGTTATTATAATTTTAGTGTTTTCTGGCAAACGGCGCTGTTTTACAGAAATATAGCCAAATAAATTAGTGCAGTAAATAAATTATATATATATATATATATATATATATATATATATATATATATATATATATATATATATATATATATATATATATATATATATATATATATATATATATATATATATATATATATATATATATATAGCACAATAAAAACAAAACCGAACTAAAAACGGAACCAAAAAGAAAACGGAAGTAAGGTAATAGTAGATAATATTAAATATCTTTTTTTTTTTTTTTTTTTGAGGTATTAAAAATTATGTTTTTTAAATACTTTTAAAAAATATTGTAAATAATTTTCTTCTCTTGTCATTATTTTTTATTTTTTTCTCAATTTTTTTTGCTTATTTTATGAGTTCTATATACTTGCAGCTAATGCGCAGTTAATAAAACTTATTAATTATTTTCGTTTTTCTCTTTGTTTTTATTGTGCTATATATATATATATATATATATATATATGATTTATTTTTGGGCTACAAAATGTTCGAATCCGCTACTTTTGGAGCTCCCATTCGCTACTTTTTAATCCTAAGTTCTGGCAACACTGCTTGGATGCCCGATTTTGGAGCGTGAGCGAAAATGGCGAAAACGTTTGAGCTGGAATGATGGTACGAATACGCTAGGAAGTACATATTTTTTACTGCAAAATTTTTTTCCATGAAAGGAGATTTCTAGGTACTGGACATTAGTAATGCACCGCATACTGAATCAATATAAAGTAGATCTTGGTGTCAACATTTTTAATTGCTAGCCATAGCAGCTACCTCGCTACTGAAATCAGTAATATTGCAGGTATTCATCAATTTTCGTAGCATTATTGTCGGATCTGAGTTTTGATTTAAAGTAAAAATTACTGTTGATAATTATAAAAATTATTTTGCGTGTGTGTGTATTGAATATTATTTGAAAGGAAATATGAATGATAAATAAGTTATAACTAACTTTAATGAAACAAGGTTGGATGGAAGCCGCTTTTTTTGTTTCTTATGAGTAAAAGGTTCAATTAATAAAATTTTGCATTGTTATTTTAAAGTAACCATTAAAGTTATCAACTTTCCTTGTATGAATATGCTTTTTAAATGGTTTATAGAATAAAAATAGTGCATGGAGTCCCTCCGCGTGGAAAAAGTTAAACTTCGCAACCTGCGACGTTAATTGTAGAAGAATCAGCAGTCGTAGAAGGATCACTATAGCAAGACAATAAGTGTCAATATTGACACTTGGTATGAAAATTATGATATCATGAAAATTATTTAGTGCTAACTATTAATCAAGTTACGAAATTGGACGAAATTACGAAACGAACTTTCTCTGAATAAACATTTTTTTTTTTACATATTTGGATATTTATCCGGTTGCTTATAAATTATAATTTTATTGGATAAATCTGGTTATTTATAAGCACAGAATGATCAATACTTTACTACAGGTAAAATTTTACTACCCATCAAAGGTTTTAAAAATCAAATTACTTTTAGGCAAACTATAAAAATTAATAGACACCATGAACTTTTATTTCACAAAAAAATCTGAAATGTAGTTTAACATAAAATTACAAAAAAATAGAGGGGTCTTTTAAAGAGTTAATAATGCAAATAGTTTTGAGAAACAAATTTTTTTTTACAACAATACATAAAAAACTTAAAAATAAAATCAAGTGCTGATTACAACTTAATGCACTTAAGTAATGAGGAATTTATTTCGAATTATATACCTTTAAATTACGAATTTTCAACTTAAAAATACCTCAATACCTACCTGCCTACTCATATTTGCCTCAAATGCCATGTTCTAGCTGTATAATACGATATATTCAATACCCAATTAATTTCTCTGATGGATTTTCCATCTTCATATAGGTGAGGGTCGCTAATTAATCTTTATCCAACTATAGTACAAAAACTTTAGTGACTTTTCACAAATCGCAGTACAAGAAGGTGGGTGTAATAAACAAGAAACAGAAAAGAGTTTAAAAACACCTATAATTAAATCTTTTTTAGTATTTATTACATCCTCTTTATTCTATTTGATTTGTTAAATTTCGTAGAATTTTTGTTTTTAGTGCTTTAAAAAATTTGCAACTCCCATTTCATTATATTTTTGTTGTCATCTTTGATACGAATTCTTAAAATATGTGTTATCGGTGTTCTTTACGGATTATTTCAGAGTAAACTTTCACGAATTCAGTATTTGGTCCTAAACTTTTCGTTACAATAAATTTCTGCTGTAATATAAAATTCAATTTTAAATCAATCATTTTTTTATTAGAATGGTAGAGCTATAAGGAAATTCAAGTATTAATATTGTAGTTAGAATTTTTATTCCTTAATAAATACTTTTCATAGGATGTGGAGATATTCTAACTTGGTCTAAATGTGCTATTAAAAAGGGGGAATATTTAAATCCACCCTTTCTTTCGATCACTTCTCGATTTGGCAAGCTTAATAAATAAGGTCCCATGTTTTAATCCACCCGCTACACATCTACTACCCGTCCATGCTATCCAATCTCTGTTCGACTTGATGCCCAAGAGAATAACTGCTGTTATCCAGGGCTAAAGAGAATAGAAGGGCTAGTTCACTTCGCTCTTAGAGCTGAAGCTACGATTTCCCTCCTCATGACGTCACTGTGTCCACAGACAGGCCCCTCTTCCCCACTGGGCACGTGCCCAGGGCCCCGCGATCGAATGGGGCCCCCTAGTTCCTGCCAGATTACCAAATGATAACCGATACATTATTACCGAAAAACATTAATTTTGAAAAATCTGATGATAATGACTTACTACAATACCTACGCTTATTATATTAGCTTTAGTTTGCCGCATGCGGATAGCTATACCTTGTACAACATAGCTTGAACTTTTTGACAGATGGGTCAGTGATGGGAAACAGAAAATATCTATTGGTGTAAAAAATGTGTTGGCTAAATATGTGGCTGTATGTATGTTTTAAACTATTCAAAATAAATAAATTCATTCGTCAATCAATTTTATTGCACTAGACATAAAAACATTGGGTAGGTAAGAAACCATTGTTTTCAGTTTTTCTATTTAAATTTTACCTCGAAGCAATTAAAACCACTTAAGACTTTCGGAAAATGCTTGAGTCCTTAACAGGTACTTTTATGTTGTGTGTCTATTCTTATGATTATTATCAATTTTTAATATTATTAAAATAAGAAGATATTGTTCGTCGTTGCAAAGTTATATCGATTTCAGATTTGACATCTGTCAAAAAGAAAGATCAAACTAATAAATAAACAGGGTATAATACTCTCTCTCAAAAATGAGTTTTTCCGATATTAGTATGTTTAGGTTAATTTAAATACCTATATGTAAGTATAAGAATACAATTTAAAAAAAAATTATTAAATTAAAAAAAGAATTATTTGATGCGGTGTGGTTTATGTCTTAAAGAAACCTATTCGAACGTCATTCGTAATACCAAAGACAAAAAAGGGGAATTCCCGATTCCCGATCGTCGTTTGACTTGACGAACGGGAATTCCCTTCAAGTATTTGTCTGCGATGTTGTGGCGTTTGTTTTGTTTGTAGTTGTTAGTTTGTTACTGACTGTGCTCGAGCTCTGATAAAAAAAATAGTATTGTTTGATTAAATCGTCGTTTTGTCTGTTTTGTGTTAGCGAATATTTTCGTTATAAAATTAATTAAATAGTGAATTATAATATAAAATGTCGAAACGGTCATATCCTAGTGGATCTGAAAAAAGGAAAAAAGCTCTACATCAGAAAGAAGTAATTGAAAAGTTACCAAAATTAACATCATATTTTACTACTACTACTGGAGAAACTTCTGTAAGTAGCAATCAACTCATAAATGTTCCACATGATGACTCAGCTCAATTACAAATTGCGGGAATTTCTAAACCTTCATGTTCCAATTTTGAAAAAGAGATTGAATCAGAAAGCGACTATTCCTACGACGAAAGTGCAATGACTTCAGTGACTTCACTAAAACCGACAACTCCAACTGTGTCAATTGAACAGCAGTTTTCCAACACAGAAGAATTAATATCGCACGATCCCGCCAATTATTTTCACGAAAAGTTTGTTGAAATAAATCGCGAAATTTTAATTCGTAAGGGACCAGTATATTTTCAAAATAAAGATTCTGACTTTTCCGAGGCATCCAGAACATACAAAGATGGTAATAAATTAGTAACGAGATATTTCAACAAAGCATTATTTATTCGCAAATTAAAGAACAATGAAAGCGTCGAAAGAAAATGGTTGCTGTATTCGCCTTCCAAATGCTCTGTATTTTGTTTTTCATGCTGCTTATTTAACCCAACTGATGTTAATCTTTGCTCTCGGAATGGATGTAATGATTGGAAGCATATTAATCACATAATTTTAACACATGAAAATAGCCCAGCGCATAAGCAATCTATGATGACTTATCTGGCACGAAGTAAAGCGGTTGGTAGAGTAGATATAGACTTATTATCTCAACATCAAAAGGAAGTGGATTACTGGAGAAACGTACTTAAACGGATTGTAGCTGTTGTAAAATTTTTGGCATCGAGAGGGCTTCCATTTCGCGGCGACAATGAAATCCTAGGATCTCCAAACAATGGAAATTATTTGGGTTGTGTGGAATTATTGAGTGAATTTGATCCATTTCTTGCAGATCACTTAAAAAAATTTGGGAATCCTGGAAAGGGTAACATTTCTTATTTATCAGCAAATATCTGTAATGAGTTTATTGAAGTAATGGGAAAACAGGTTCTAAAAAAAATTATAAATGAAGTTAAATCAGCAAAATATTTTTCCATAAGCGTTGACAGTACGCCCGATCTGTCTCATATTGACCAGCTAACTTTCATCATTCGATACGTAAAAGACTGTGTTCCTGTTGAAAGGTTTTTGAAATTTATACCTATTAAAGAACATAAATCTAAGTATTTAGCGGAGACCATCTTAAATTTTTTAGAGATACATGATATTCCCATAAAAGATTGCAGAGGACAAAGCTACGACAATGCTTCAAATATGTCGGGAAAGTATAGTGGTCTACAAACAAGAATCAAGGAAAAATGTGAATTTGCCACCTTTGTACCATGTGCAGGACATTCACTAAACTTGGTAGGTGTCCATGCTGCTGGGTGTGTACCGGAGGCATCACAGTTTTTTAAAATAGTTCAGAAAGTGTACAACTTTTTTTCGGGCTCTACCCACAGATGGAATATGTTAACAGAACATTTAGGTTCAAAAAAAGTTGTTAAGAGTCTTTCACAAACCAGATGGTCAGCCCGAGCTGATGCAGTAAGTGCTTTGCATGGGGGTTATAAAAGAATATTAGAAGCTTTAATCACCATCGCAAACGATACTGAACAGGCACGAGAAACAAGAGACGAAGCCCTTAGTCTGTCTAGAAAAATGGGAAATCTAGAATTTATTATACTGACGGAAATCTGGAGCACTATATTGGAAAGAATAGACAAAACAAGTAATTATCTTCAGAAAGAAACAATAACACTGGACGTTGCAACCAATTTGTTGACTTCACTTTATGATTTTATTACTAACCTCAGGGATAAATTTGATAACTTCGAATCATCTGCCAAAGAAAATAACCCAGAATCTGACTACAAGGATCTATCTCAAAGAACAAGACGTAGAAGCTCACGGCAGAGTTTTTTTGATGGCTCTGCGCCATCAGTCCAATTGAATGGAAAAGAGCGATTCAACGTAGAAACCTTTCTCCCAATAATCGATACCTTGAGTGTTCATCTAAAACAGCGACAAAGTTCATATGAGATCGTCAGTCAACGTTTTAGTTTATTTTTTCACTTAAAAACTCTGAATTCCGAAGAGATACGACAAGGATGCAAAGAATTTTCTCAAATCTATCACGAAGATGTAAATGAAAAAGAGTTAGAAATAGAATGTCAACATTTAAAAGAATACTTAATAAATGTTCAGAGTGAAAATGAAGCATCTAACAGTGTACAGGAAGTATATAATCTATTAAAGCAAAACAAAATTGAAGACACATTTCCTAACGTAGAAATTGCATTGAGAATATTTTTAAGCATGATGGTAACTAACTGCAGCGGAGAACGCTCCTTCTCCAAATTGAAACGAATAAAAAATGAATTAAGAAGTACAATGCTTCAAGAGAGATTAAATAGTTTGTCGCTGATGTCCATAGAATGTGATATTCTCAATACCATAGATTTTGAAGAAGTGATTAACGATTTTGCTCATCTTAAATCTAGAAGGGTACCTTTGCAATCAACATAGAATTAATCTAAGGATTTTAAGTTAAGCGAGTTACTTTTGTAGATTATTTTTTATATTTCCTATTTTTTTATAGCTAGTAACTAAATAAAAATAAATTTAGAACCTTGTTTGTCTTTCTTTATCTATTGTAACTAAATAGTGTTTTCTCAAGGTCATAGGGGCCCCATGATCCTAATGTGCCCAGGGCCTCAAATAGTTTAAAGACGGCCCTGTCCACAGATCTCGGAGATCGCAAGCAAAGATATTATGATAACTTTCCATCTTTCTCTTTGTAAAAATAAGTTAAACTTTTTCTGGTTATTAGCTTTCAAACTTTACGTAATTAACACATTATTTCCGTTCATAAACATAGTTCAAAAATACTTTCTTGGCCATAGTATTATATAAAATACCATTTTAAACTTATAAAAATGTTTTACTAATTGGCGAAAATGACACTATAAATACTTTATTTTAAAAAGTTCAGTTTTAACTTTAATTATTAAGAAAATGAAAGCATATATCGACACTTTTTTTATCTACATATTCTTTTATAACAATAAGTTGAGTTAAATTTAGAATCCCTGATTTTAAAATACGTCGTTAATAGCAATTTGTTCATACTTAATCATTAGGAAACATCAACCTTAAAATCTAAATACTGAAACAAAATAATAATTTAGGTTCATAATGACATTAGAAATTTTACAATTGTTTATAGATATTTAAATTTACAATGATATAATTTATAGATATTTAAATTTAAGAGAATATAATTTTATAAAAAAAATCATAAACATTTAGAATAACTACATTAAAAAATATGTTATGAAATTAAGAGAATTCCAACTATATATTTTATTTATACTTTTTGTTTACATTTTAATTTTCTTTGACTTTATCCATTTTTTAATTTTTTTCACCTGCCTTTTTGAAGTAACGAGGCGGTTTCTATTTAGATAATGAATTTTTATAAAACTTCTTTACGACAGAATAAACGTATTGCTGTTTTATATTAACTGTGTCATTTCGGAATCCATTCTTTACATAGTTGTTCATTTCCTTTAGGGAACACGTAGAAAATTATATTTTTTCCTTTTGTTCTTCTATTAAAATTTTTTCAATTTGCAATCGCGCAAACTGGCATTTCGACAATAGTTTTAAATTCTTGAAAATTCACTGCAAAAACTGAGGAAAGTCATTATAGAAAATAACAAATGTCTTAGAATATCTCGCAAAAAGAAATGCTCCAATATTAGTTAGAGCTAGTAAGGCCGAACGCTCCGTTCTTGAAGTAAATGTGCGAGCTTTGCGCCAAAGTGACGTCACTAGAGAAAATCGTAGGATTGGCGCGGCGAGAGCTACTTCAAAGGAGTGAACCAGCCCTTCTATTCTCTTTAGCCCTGGCTGTTATCACTGTCAGAGGAGGTTGCTCTAAGTACTGATTCCTCAGGATCTATACATCCAAATATTCTGAAAATGTAATCATTTGTTCTTCCAACTATAATGTATGTTCCCAATAAATATCATTCTGTTATTTGCATTCCTTACTGGTGTAGCAATTTTATTAGCCATTAGTGTATTTAGAGCCGAATTATACCTTTCGTAGGCCCTAGGCATAGCCGTTTTTGGGCCCTCCCCTCCTTCCCCAACTCCTCCCCTCTTTTCAAAATATATGCTAAAATTTTGTTGCTTATTTTTTTTAAACATTTTTATTAAAATTGATTTTAATTTACAAATTTGTTTATCGAACTTCATCTGCCAAAAATCGCAAAAAAGTAATATATTAGATCATAAGATTCTGCAAAATAATTTATTACCGAAAAATATTATATTTTTATTTGTATCTTCATAATTTTGTGCAAAATAAACTTGTTTTTAAAGCTAAATTATTTTTGTCAACAAATTTTTTTCTCCCAAGTTTTTCGTAGGCCCTAGGCACGTGCCTAGTGTGCCTATAGGTTAATCCGGCTCTGTGTATATTGTATTTTTATTATTACATTATAAATGGTTATTTGAATTCTGACAAATATTCAAGTTACATGGTTTTCTTGAATAAGCAAGATTCGCAAATAACATCCCTATGTTTCCATACATTTGGAAACTGAATTTTGCAAACATGTTCTTCAGTTCAAACATGCTCAACATGTTCTTTAACTAAGTTCTTGTCCCACAGTGGACGGATCGTAAAGACACGGTTCCCAGTAAGACACCGAAGTCAAGCATCACTGACTGCGGTCAGTAAGCAGGAGGGTTACCACTTGACTTCCTCAAGGATGTTTCCCAGATCGTCGCCAATAGCCTATTGGGTAGCTCTAGTGCGACGTGAATAAAGTACCTACCATTAAGCTCTTTGATTCGCGATCGCAACACTCGAATACGCCATCTGGGGAGAGACCGGTTTCATGCCTTTAGCCCTTCTCCCTTCCCTCTCCTCCTCTTTTCAGTTGTATAGGAATGTACTACGATATTTTCCCTTTTCTTAATATTTTTCCTTTTTATTTAATAAGAATATTTTTTAAAATTTCCATAATACTTTTCTTTAGAACTATGTTTAATGTAGTTTTCAGTTCCATATAGTTTTTCAAGTTAAAAGATTTCAATCTATATGAAAATCAAGAGAGAAACTAACGTACTTCCTTCCTCTATGACTTTCCACACGCTAATGGGGAAAGCATGTGAAGTGTTGCCATAGGAAAAGAGTTCTGCTCCTGCAGCCCATTTCGATCGCCAATTGCTATCAGTTACTCATTTATCACCAAATATCGGTACTAAAGTTTCTTTGTTTTGTTCTTTTATTTACAAATTTATTATTTACAAACTCACCACCGACATCTGAGACGATAACCTCATTTTAAGTAGAGTTCGTAAGGTCCTTAGGAAATTAAAAATGTGGCAGCAAAACTAGGATGTATTTTATTATATTTATATTGACCACAACATTCAATATTTAATTTTAAAAACTTGTAAATTCGTGGTAACGAAATGTGTGGCTTTAAAATTTTAATATTAAATTTAATGATAACTTTATAATTACGATTTGGTAACCACAGTTTTCTTAATTTATTAAGGACAATATAAGTCCTGTTAAAATACTGAAATACAGATGTTAGCCACTACAAGCATAAAAACTTAATTTTTCTAAATGAAAGTTCAAATTTAAAAAAAATAAATAAAAAGAGTTTCAAATCTTTGAAAAAATTAAAATTCGCCAAAAATTGACGCCTACGCCCCAAAGGTTCTAGTAAATTTTACTTGGACCGTTGTAGATTATTTAGAGATTTGCAAATTTTTATTAGAGTTTTACTAATTTTAATTGTTAAAGTAGAGAAAATAATGTTCCACTGCTCCTATATTCTAAAAGGAAAAACAGTGGCACTGAGCAGACTTTTTTGTTTTAACTTATGATAAAGATTATAGCAAAGCATATGAAAAGTGGTCTCAGTTATAGATAATAGTATGACTGTGTCATACTTACGGAGTTATTATTAAAATTTTAATGAAACCAGAAAACACATTTATCTTAAATAAAGTAATCTAATATAATAAGGGATATTAACAAGCTTGAAACTAAAAGGTTGCGTGTAATTTATACAGTAAATAAAATAACTGTAAGATTTTAATTATTAAAAAAATGTTATCGATATTTTATTTTTCAGCAATGGATGGTGTTTTCAGCAGAAATGTAAACAATAACAATCTCGAGCTGTATGCCTGTTCTAGTTCCAGTTAGAAAGTTTGCAGTATGCAGTATCAATAAAAGAAATAAATTAGATAATTTCTGAGCTCAAATCTGCCGTATTTCATAAGATATTAATGTTATTATGTAATTCTGGTGAATTAGTAGTGAAAATTTGTTTTAGTTATTTAGAGATATATTGTTAAAAAAGGTGACATGGTTGCTAGATTTTGAATAACTCGCTTTTTTGGCAGTCTTGATATGGCCTCTTTCCATAAGTTTATTACTGTTTGCTCTTGTTGCAAGCTGTGCACCATCTTACGTTAGAGTTAACACTTTTAGCATTGTAGAAGTATTGTTAGCATTGTAAACACAAGTAATAAGTAATCAAAAAATACATTGTTTACAAGAATCTCAAAACTCAATGATGCCAAATGGCTTTAAAGTACAACGGAAACAGTAACCCGGAAATTTAGGCGGTACTGAGCTTGCAGCGTTCCCTAGTGTAGAAAACATAGTGCCGTAGATAGGAGGAACCCGCAAGAGGAAGTGAAGGTCCTATCTTCCCGATGGCAACGAAAAACCGGTTTTCAGGTTTGCCTTATTTTTGTGGTTTATCTTATTATTGGCGTTTAAAAAAAATTTATTACCATCTTTTTTTTGGTGAGTGTTTAGTTGTACTAGGTCTGATTTAGAATATAACAATATACTAAAATATAAAAAATGGATAATAAATTATATTTTTTTTGAGGTTAATAAACTTTCAACGTGTTTTAGAAATATGTATTAACTTAGTTAATTACTTATTAATAATTAATTTGATAATTTAATTTTACAATTCTGAACTACTGACAGAGGCTTTACTGGAGTGCTGCCATCTAGTGTTGGAATTAGTAAATCCCTACAGAAATGAAATGAAAATAGAAAGTTATTGTTATTGTTAATTTACGTCGCACTAGAGCTGCACAATGGGCTATTGGCGACGGTCTGGGAAACATCCCGGAGGATGATCCGAAGACATGCCATCACAATTTTGATCCTCTGCGGAGGGGATGGCACCCCCGCTTTGGTAGCCCAACGATCTACGCGCGAAGTCGAGCACTTTACGGTAGCACAGTTTAACGAGGACCAATACCGCACACCCTCGGTCCCTACGCAGACTGATCTAAGTGGTCACCCACCCGCACACTGACCGCAGTCAGTGATGCTTGACTTCGGTGATCTGCTGGGAACCGTGAACCGTGTCTTAACGATCAGTCCACTGCTGGATTTTACTATACTTGAATATTATTTCAAGAGCACAATAAGCTTGAAATCAGAGATTTTCTGCCCACGCCGAAAATGCCTTAAACCTTCTTAGGAGAAGCATTATTGACATGCAATTGCATTTCTGTGAAAATAAAAAAACAGATTAGTCGCATATACATGAATTGGTTTTTGAATTTAGATATTTAAATTTAAGCAAAAGGAGGGAGCACATTATTCTTAATCTATAGCTTTAAAAATTATCTTGTGTGTGTGTAAAATTATCTAAAGTTAATGTTAGCCTCTTCTGAGAAAGAATGGTTCTTCGAAAATTCGTTGTCTTGACGCTTCAGCTTTTTAACTTCGTCTAAAGAAGGAAAATAAATTATAGTCAATAAAATTCAAGCGAGAAAAAAATAATATCTGTGAAAACCAGCAAATCTCAGTTTTGGGGTAAATAACGAAACATTATAACGATTTTCGGGTGGAACAGAAAGAAATTGAAAGGAGATCGGTAGAACTATATCTAAGAATCATCAGGCAATCAAATTGGTTTTGCCGTTTTTTCATCTTTTCTTCTTAACTAGGAATTCGATAGTTTCCAACTATCTTTTTGTTACTCCTCGCATATCAGTTTGCGACCTATAATTGAGTATAATATTTAGATTAAATTATTAATATACATTTATATAAACAATTTATATTAAGAATGAGAAAACGGAACACTCTGTTCACATATTTTAAGAATGCTTGTGGCACTTGAAGTCGCAATTTGATTAAAAACTTCATGTTTGGTGACGCAAATAAATGTTTTAGTCGGAATTTTATCAAAATCTAAGGAATCACTGTTGAGCATATAAATGGATTTAAAATTAATTAGAAAAATAGCAATAATCCAATTTATCAAACTAATAAATTATACCAATCCAAATAATCAAACTAATAAATCTAGCAATCCAAACTAACTAATAAATCTAGCAATAATCACTTTACATCCCCATTTAGTCTATGGCATACAAACTGGTCTTCATACATGCTATCTGTGACTGAAATAAATTTTTTTTTTTTCGTTTAAGCATAGGCGTAGTAAGCATATAATTTTTCAAAGTCCTTTTTTAACACCCTAAAGGATAACTTTTTATGAACAATTTAAAAATTTTAGATGGTTTTTAATTTAAATCATTTCACGATTATCACATTCATGTAAGTGTTACTGTAAATATCATTTAAGGATTTTTTTTTAAAAAAATACATAATAATTCAAATAAAATTTTTTAGTGAAACAAAACAAAATCTAAGTATTATTGGTAATTTTTAACTACATTTGAAAGTTCGGGGGAACCACGCAAAAACTATGCAACTTTGGCAATTAGATTCGTTCGTGCAGGGTGAAAATGTTTTAACTGTAATAATTTTTTTTTTCTCTCCGGTTTTTGTTATTTTATTATTATTTTTTTCTTCTCTTTTTTCATCATTGTTCTGTAATTTTCCCCTTGTTTTCTCTACATTTTCAATTTATTTTATGAGTTCTATTTACTTGCAGCTTAAGCTCAATAAATAAAACTTATCATCATCATCATAGCTGGCTAGACAGCCCAGGGTGGGCCAGTGCCTTCCTTTGAATTCGAATCCCCTTCTCTCTACTTTTGACACTTGTTCGCCAGTTTTTCTCCTTTAGAGTAAGGAAATCAGTCTCAACTAAATCCAGCCATCTCAGCCTGGGTCTACCTCTTTTCCTGTTCGTTAGGGGCAGGGCCGGATTAAGACCTCTTGAGGCCCTAAGCACTGAAAATATTTTGGTGCCCCCTCCTCAACAAATCAAATATATCTAGTACTAAGTCACGAGTTAATTCAAAATATAAAATCAAAATTTTTTGTAAAAAAAAGTATTTATTCAAATTAAATAAAAAAATTAAAATAGAATCAATTGAAAACTTTTCAATTAATATTAAAAAAATAAGTTATGTTTGTGTGTATGTACAATGTATAAAAAAGCAAACACTTCGAATAACTTATGATCGAAAGTTTGAACTTTTATATACTAAGACTCAAAATACTTTAAATTAAAAAAACAGACAAGTACTTTTTCTAAAAAAAGCATGCCTTTTTTTTCGATTGCTTCGAATTCTTGACTCTCGAAATAAATAGCCATATGTCGAGAATTTTTCAACCCAACTAAAACATTTTAGCTCACAATAATAAAATTCATTTACCTAAAAATAGTTCATTCTAAAAATAATTTTTAAGAAGTATTAATCATTTTATATTATTTTATTTATTAACAGAATAGTCGAAAGAACTTTAAATTGAAAATTTGAACAAATGTCATTTTGAATGACAAAATACAAAATTTAATGTGTACTAAATCAATCAAATAAACCTTAATTATTCAATTTTAAAAAAGTTATATATTTAACATTTAATTTCTCAAGAACTTTTCGACAGATTTCGTTCAAATTTTATATTTTACCATTTAAATAAATATTCTTTAAAATTATGTAAAAATTTGCATATTTTTAAATTAAAAATTGTTCCGACCGACCATTAATAATAAATAATTTTAAAAAGAACTATTTTTGACAGGGAATTATTTTTAGGTTAATGAATTTTATTAATAGTTGCAAAATTTTTTCAATTCGTTTCAAAAGTTCTCGGGACATGGCGAAATGCATGAAACCTGCAATTGAATAAACGAGTCCAAACTTTCAACCTAAAAAAACTTTTGGGATCTTAATTTCCATATTGTGAATACCATCAATATTTTGAGAAGCAAATATCCAAATTCAAGAACAATAACATTTATATATGTAGGTAGAGGAAGCACGTTTGCCGGATTTCATAACTTAAAAAAAAAAACTTCTGCACCAACTAATTAACATATTTTAAGTTTGGCCCTCAAACCCTTTGAGATCTAGTAAGTTAAAATCCGATCATTAAATCAAGAGTTATTCAAGTTTTTTACTTTTATTTTATTTTACGCACTGTATATAATACAGCATAACTTTTACAAATAATAATGCTTTTCATTATTCATTTTTCCTTATTAAACCTAATATATTAATAATGATAGGAAGAGGGGAAAAATAGTGATGAGTAATTTTATAAATTCAACAATTATCTTTAATGATCCTATAAAATCTGGATTAAAAATCTGAAATGAACTTATTCCATAATAACAACTCACTCTAGATTTCATCTGTGGAAAACAGAACTAATTATCTAATAAAATTATTACTATTTTGTTCCATATTTTGGACATTCTCGTAGTTAGTTGACCTGTCAAAGTCAAAGGTACAGAGGAGTTTAAGAGTAATAAATTACTATCAATTAAATCTTAATTTGACTATTAAAAAAATGACCTTTTAGAAAAAATGATAGAAATCACTTAAAACTACTGCATTAAACCTGTACTTGAAATTCTCATAAGTGATAGCAGAAACTTAGGTCTGAAAAAGCTGTTACAGTAAATAAACACTCTGTCCTCAATAAGTAAATAAATGCATAAACAAAATACTTTAAATAACTATAAATTCAATGATCAGATTTTCATTTACAAATTCAGAACATTCGTGTTTTTATATTACAAAACAAAAACATAAATATAGCAACAATGAATATAATATAAAAACTGAACTTAAATAATAATCAGTAGAAAATAACAGACCATCATTTTTAATTTATTCACTTTTTTTGTGTTACGATATTTTTTATTCCTGTATGCATACGCGTACATAATACCACATAAGTTTTATAGAAAATAATTTCAGGTTTGGAAAAATATAGTCATAAATGTAAATAATCATATGTATGTAATTTTATTAAACCAATATTTATCTTAAACCAACTAAAATCTACTTTGCCTACTAAAATTTTATGTACTAAATATTTTACATATTCTTTACAACATTTAAAGACAAATTCGTAAAATAAATCAAAATAAAATTTGTGTATTGTTACCTAAAATTTTTATTTTAAATCGAATAACTATTTTAATTATAACGTCATAGAATGAAATTTATTTCGATAAGATCATTCATTTAAAAAATTTAATTACTTCTTAAAACTTATAATACGGCAGCCCCTCTTAAAAAACATGTCACATTGTATTTTTAACAAAAGCTTGAAATTTGTTTTTATTTCTTGAGTATTATTGTGTAATAGAATGCTTAAATGTAAAAAAAATTATATAATTTTTAATAATTGTAATTTTATTTTTACATTTAAGTTTAATTTTTTATTATTAAAATATAATACTATAGGAAAATTAAACTCTTCGCTTATATTGATTTAGACAAAATCAATATTGATCGATAAATAATAATTATTGATAAAATTATTTGAAGGATTTAGCTACTACCTGAAGCAACATCAGTTTTACACTATTACAGCATGCTTTCAAAAGCAATAGTTTAGAATAATGTTTTAGTAGAATAAACTTTTTCTGTGCAATCATGTAGGATTCAGTGCATTCACGTTCTGTGCATTCACGTATACACGGGGGTGTGTAAATACGAGAAATTAGTTACTGATTGTAGCATAAATAATGTTATTGGTTAAAAATTATGTCAATCAAGAAACTTTTCTTTTCCTTGACCTCCCACTTTCTTCAATCTTATAAGTCACCATTTATTTGTATATCTACCCCCCCCCCCCCTCGAAAGGAAGACAGTTTGAATTTTCTGAGATATGCACCCTTTTTTCTTTTGAAAAAAAAAAAAAAAAAGAAGGGGGAATGAGTCCCCTATAAAGATATCTGAGATGAAAGGATGTTCTCTGTCTGTAGTAAATCAATTGGTTACGCTTGTCTTATCCTTAAAGTGTTTCTTCTCAGAAAATTTAGCTTTGTATTCTAACACATATGTTGGTGACAATCACGGTGGTCCTTTTCAGGAACCTTCGAATTCATGGAATCGAATGCTGGCAACATACAGATTTTGTTGTTTTACTGGATTGTTTGTTATAGGCAGAAAGCAAGATCAGGTTAAATTGAACCACGTTTCCCAGAAGTCTATTACTTATAATAAAATAACAGGGAACAACAATATTTTTCCCACTCGTTTATGCAGAATGACCAATTTTTATTTTAAGAAAAAATTAATGGATAATGGAAATACCTTAACTAATTATTTATTTATTTCAATCTGATTTACACACGAGCTACAAGTAAAAATTAAGCACAACTATTAAAAAAATTTTTAGTGACGGAAATAATATTATTATATTCAAAATATTTACATGTTCAAATTATCATCATAATAAAAGTTGAAATTACACACATATATTGTATATATATATAATCATTATCATTAAGGATTTTCCTTATTAGTTATTAAACATATTTTAAAATTCAATTAATAAAAATATCTTTCTTAAATTTGCTATTTATTTTTAATTTGAAATTTTCAGTACTTTTCTTATTTCTTAATTATAATTTTTACAAATTTCGTTATAAGATGCACAAAATATAGTTTACTTGCACTAAACAAAATTCAATGATTAAAAGTTTTATTTTATTGCTACTTATATCTTACATTTGCTTTCAAAATTAAATTAGTTTTAATGGGTACTCTTCTTAACGTATTTTTCAATGTCAACGAACATCCGGTTCACATTGAGAATTTACACATTTTTTGTGCTCAACTTTTATAACATTTGTATTTATACAAGACTCTAAGGACTAAGGAACCTATAATTTTTTCCTTATTCAAAAACTAGCTGCTTGCATTCATATTACTTAGTATATATTTTAAATCTTAAAATCTAATTTCGTTATTCGATATATATAGATAAAAAAATCATAAGTGATGCGAAGTGTGTGGTCATATTTTTCCTAAATTTAACCTCTCCTCCACAAAGAAATTTCGAAAAATGATACTTAAACACAGCTCCTTTTTCTTAATTTAGTGAATAAAAAAAAATTATTTGACGTAAATTTTTGAAATAAATTTTTGCAACACAACCTTTACGTAATTTGACGACTTCTTTTCCAGTTGCAATGAGAATATAATTAAAAATATAGTATAAGCAAATGTTTTATGTAGCATAAACAAAAACATGCGCAGAAACTGCAAACATGCACAACATAGGTTGTTTTCTCACATCAAAAATCACATTTTTTACATCATCAAACCATTGCATCAAAATTTTGTAAATCAAATTTTTTTTCATAAAAATATCAAATTTCTGGAGTATTAACTTTACAACTGCGAAAAATATTCTGTAAACATGAATCGTAGCAGTATGTTATGGAATCATTGTAATGGATAAATAAATAGAGCTTTTATCGCATAGAAATTCACTACCTAATTTCATCATAAATTTTTGATACAAAACATCTTTTTTTTTTTTTTTCTTTTATTATGTGAAATTTCGTACTTAGAAATGGTTGTTATCTACTCTTAAAATGGAAGCTCAAAATAATAAATTTATTATCAATGCTTCAAAAAAAAAAATTTACTGCGAACATTTAGTTAGGCTTTGTGGTGCCCCCCTATCCTCTGGTGCCCTAAGCACGTGCTTAGTGTGCTTAATGGTTAATCCGGCCTTGGTTAGGGGTTTGTGTAACAGGATTTTTTTTAAATTTGAGTCATCATTCCTTCTGAAAATGTGAGCTGCCCAGTTCATTCGATGTATTTTAATGAATTTCACAATATCTGGTTCTCTGTAGATTTTATACAGTTCAGTATTATATCGTCTTCTCCAGGAATTATTTATTTTTATCCCACCAAGGATGGCCCTCAAAACTTTTCTCTCAAAAATGGCAATTTTAAATAAAACTTATTGTTTTTCTTAATTTTCTTCGTGTTTTTTTTTATTTATTTAGTATGCTATATATATACATAACTACTTTTTCTTTCTGACAAATATTTTACAGCATAATTGTTAACGTGAATGACTGAAATCAAGAGAATGTCGATTTTCACCGGTGAATGTCAACAATCACATAGTCGCTTTTGGTGAATGTCCGAAATACTTGTTGTATCCGATTAGATATTACTTTATTCGTCGATATTATTTTATTTATTCTCTATTTTAATATCTTTAACCTAAGAAAGTACGTGCCATAACCCAAAACTTTTGATTTTTAAAAAAAAAAAATTATTTCTTTAAATCCATAAAATAATACTTTTTATGAATTAAAAAGTTATATAATTTATATGTAATTTAGCAAAGTAAAAATTTAACAATGCAACAAAATTTAAGCATTATTGTTAATTGTTGTATTTATTTAGGTTATAATTATAGTTATTTGCTATTTACGAAAGATAAATTTTCTTTTAATTACCTTTATTTTCCATTAATACAGTGACATAATTTTTAAAGACACCTTTGTTAAAATCAAAAGTTCAATTTTGATTTTTTTTTCTTTTACAATTTGAAATAACTTACAGCATTATCGAATTCAAAATTTAAATTCTGATTTTTCAAGGATTAATTTCTTGATAAAACGTGATAGACTATGATGAATGTTCTTAGAATTTTTAACTAATAAGTTCCATTTTATACCATATATCCTTTTTTTTACTATGAATTAATGTGAAATATGGCGCAAGATTTTCTTACATTTCAGCAAATGGTGGTGCTTAAAACTATTTTATTTCATTATCAAATAACTTTAAAAAATTTCATTTCGACCTTATAAGACCGGATTGAGTCAAATGCATAACAATATTAAGTGGCAGATTATGCAATTTTATTCTTTTAGCTTTCAAGGACATTCCATATCTAATAATTACAAGGTTAAATAATAAATGTATGTTATAAAATGTCTTACTTTCTCAAAACTGTACGGAAATAAGTTACGAATGAAAAAAAACTGTATTTAGCTTTTTTACATTCTGATTGTTCTGGGCAAAGAGATTATTTCGCTAAATACAAGCCTAGACAAATTTATGTAAATACCCAGTTTTTCTATTGTATTTCATGATAATTCACGCTATTTTTCAATCAAAACTGAATTAAGTTAAAATAAAGTATTATTTGTTATATTTACTCTTACAGGAAACAGAGTATTTAAAAGTGGCATTTTTGTGTATACAACACTTGGATTGGTAATGACGTCAAGCTTTTCTTAAGAATCTTAAGCTTTTACTGAAACTAATTAGTGAGAAACTTTGTGTAGTCTATTTTTTTTATAAAACAAAACATCAAAATTGAGGCTTGCTATGGCTTGCTTACATCAACATGTCTTATTACTTATACTCGCATTAACTATTGCCGATGCTGGCAAAATTTCTGTTATTTTTTGGGCTCTAAAAATTTCAAATTTTTAACATGATTTGTACAAACATACATCAATTCAGAGCATTCTTATTAAGAAAAAATTAAGATTATAAAAATCATTAAGTAAGTAACGGCGAGTGTATGCCTTTTAGTTTTGCATACTTAAAAACGATGTTATAAATTTTCATATCAATTATTTTCTTAGGCTAAACGATTGGAAACAATTTGTATTCGTATAAAAATAAAACATTATTAAGGAATATAAAAGAAATAGGTGCCTCAGTGAAATTATTTATCTATTTAATATCAATTATAATTTATCTATTAAGACTGAAATAGTCCAAATTTTTTTTTTTCTTACCCTTTCCCATCCAATCATATAAATTTTCGGGACGCTTAATTAGTATTTTAGGGTTTTTTCAATTTATTATTCTCATTCTCGTAGAGGTAAAATACATGCACCGGAAATTTAGGGTAATACAATTTTCTATAAAATGCATGACTTATTGTTTAATCTAAAATTAACTAGTTTCTAAAATAAATAAATAAAAATAAATGTCTCTTCGAAAAATTGTTCCCGCTGCTTTTAATATTATATTTTTTAACCATTGTTGAAATAAAGTTAGCATGAAACGAAATATCTATTTTATTTTTATTTACTAATTAATTTTATACGTCGCGTGAAATTTTTTGACATATTTGCATCGAATGGATTCCAAAATACTTTTTTAGACCGTCAAATAATTTGGAAAAACAGCGGATTTAGAGAGGATCAGATTGCAAAATGCTTCAAATACAAAGGATGATAGAAAAATGTAATCCATGACCATAATTAAGTATTTTATCTTCTTAGTTTTTATTAATATCCTAAATTTAATAAGTACAAATATAAATTATGATGCGAATCTTCTACACGCTTCCTCAATGATGATTCATAAGATTTCGAAAAGCTTATTTTCTTCCTTGTCATCCTATTTCTGGGTTACTTTAAAAAATTCCACATCCATTATTTTACAAGAGAAAAATAATTTTTTTGAAATGTACCATAAAAAGTATAACCTTTATTTTCTGACTATATTATGCTTTTTTTTTATAAGTATTTTGTGTTCTAGGTGTTAATAGCTCAGAAATTGTTCTAAGTAGAGTTATTGCTGAGGAATTGTTCCATCTTAATGGATCTGATAGCATTTCGTATGGAATTTCCCAAATTGTTTCATTACCTGAAGATCAAATGTTTAAAAAATGTACTTAATATTGATAAGGAAAATAGGACAGAAAATTTTTCTGAAAAATTGCAATAAAAATTAATAGAATTTAAAAGTGTAGAATTTTAAGTTGGTAGATATCGCAAATTGATATTTACACGCTGTTTTCATATTTCAAATTGATAACTCAAAACATATTCCAGTAGATTTTTTTAATGAAATATTTTAAGCATTATAAAAATAAAAAATATCTTTACTAATTTTATTTATTTATTGTACAAAGATACTGTAATCAACTTCTTGTAGCTGCATTGGGTATGAATTTTTACTTAATAAATAATTTCATACTTAAATAAAAAAAAATTTTAAGTATGAAGCTATAATGAATGAAAAAAGTCAAAATTACTACTGGTCATATGAACAATTTTAAACTTTATTTAATAAAATAGTTGTCACAGTTTTCCATTTTTCTGAAATTTCAGCAGACAGACATCACACTTTCAATAAGACTTCAACTTAAATACACTTCACCTAAATTTAATAATCTCAAATAAATGTATTAATAAGCATACAAACAATAGTTTTAGATACAAATATAAATAAGAATTTTGCACAAAAGGATTCTTTCCTTCATAGAACGGTTTTAAAAATTATTAATCAGTGGTAGCTTCTTCAAACATGGGAATTATATTCAAATACATACCAGGAATGGTAAACTCTTGTCAGGCTAGAAAAAACTGATTATGTAAATCTACCCAATACAAGAAACTGTCATTTACAAGAAACATCTAATTTAAAAATGGAAGTTTAATATAATTCACTCAATAATTCTATATGAAAATCTATTTTATTAACTTTTAATGTTATATTTTACATGCTTAAAGAAACTAGTTTAGAAGAAAAGAAAAAAATATTAAATTTCGTTTGGGTCTTCAAAAGAAAAAAAATTCTCAAATGAAGTGCCATTGAAAATAAAACAAAAATTCAGAATAATATTTGCCATTCATTTAAAGCCTACTCATAATTTTAATTAGGTATTCACAACTCTAAAATATTACTTATAGGTTTAATAGTAATTTTTTCAAACTTTATTAAAACAATATATTTAAAAAAAAAAACTTGAAACATGTGTCTTAGCATTTTATAGTATTTTGTTTCAAACAGAACATTGGACATATCTTTAAACTTACCTACTAAGCATGGCAGTAATATTAGTTTGAGAAAGACAAGCTATAAATGCTTAATATAATTTTTAGATTCAAATATTTAGACACATAAATATATGGTTAAGCATTTACAGAAAAAAAAAAATTTAAATTTTCGAGAGCATAACAACTAATATAACACAATAAATTTATCAACTTTAGTTTGCTTAATCAAGTAGAGTAGACTTAAAAATAGAAAGACATTTAAGGAAATACATTTACCTAAATATTGTTCTGAACTTAATTGCCTAAATAATTAGACAAATTATGAAAATAGTTCATTGTTCTTGCGTTATTGCAGAAATTCTTAACTGCAATTTTTATTGTTTACACCAGTGAAAGTTAATGTGGTTTATAGAATTTCATTGCATAGATTTTCTACTTTAAATAAATTACCAGCATATGAAAAAAAAAGTTTCACAGACATAAGCAAGTATAAACCTTAATAACTATATTTGAAATTGACAAAACTCTCCTCTGAAAAATTGCGAAATCATAGCTGACAACACGAATAGGAAAAAAATCCAGTAGATTTCACGAAATAATATAAATTTCATAACTGTTGCAGAATGTACTAAATAATTGACACAAAAGGGAATTTTAAAGATTTTTCTAGTTATCAAAATAGAAAAATTGCAATATTTTCCAGTTAAAATTGATGTCATACTTGAAATTTTATGTGTTACGTTTACTCATAATTTTGAATATTAATAGGCATTCAATTAATCAAATATATTTAAAAGATTCTATTAATATAATATATTTAAAAAGAAAATTCTGAATAAATTGAACATTTTAGAAGAAAAAAAGTTTTGACCCGATTTCTGACAATGAGGTTTGCTTCATTATGAATTACTAATACTTATGCAAATGTGCTTACTGACATCTGTTCTGATAGATGTCCCAATAACTAGCTTTTACACAATTAAAAACATTCATAAAACACAATTGTTATAACTTTCATCCCATAACACAAAAAGGCTATATAAGAGTTTATACACAGGCTGTGAAATTAATACATAACTTAAACAGCAGACAATAAGATCATGCATATGTTTGATACATTATACCTGCTTTTTTCATTTCATACACAAAATTAATTTTACTTTTAACAAACTGTACTTTTACCCTACAATAAAGAACTTAAATTATCATCAATGACTTGATCATTTAATCATGTGCAATTTCAAAAACAATACTTAAATTTTTATAAATTAGAAACAATAACCTTACTCCCAAACTGCCGATTAAATTTTGTATAATTACGAAAAATCAGAACTTTGGATTACATTTCATGATATGATTATATGTACACAACTAACAAAAGGAGAATAATGAAAACTCCAAATGCTTACAAATATATCCACATAAATGTGAAATTATAAATAATTGACAATATAAATATAAAATTACTAGAAGATAAGCTGATTTTATATGCATTACAGAAAACTTTCATATCTTTAAAGATCAAAATTAAACTAAAAATATTTTGATAAAACTGCAATGTTTTACTCGAAAAAGGGAACTTACCAGTTTCGGGAGTCTGTAAAAATGGCACGTAACTTTTATTGTTGTCATCAATGCAAAATTAATTGCAGTAAGAGGTAAAAAATACAGCTAATGTAATAATAAGTTTTTTTAGAACAATCTTAAATCTAGAATTACAATCTAATGAACGACTTACCCTAGAAAGTAATTAACATCTAGTTAAGTTTGCAAATAAGCTTTAGTTGTTATACCGAGCTTGGAAAAACAACAAAAAGATAACCATTTTAAAAACATCTATATAGAAAGTTTAATAAACTATCTAAATAGGCAGTTCTCTAGCTACTGTTTCACCAAGTTTATCTTCTCCACAATCAGCTAACTGTATTTGGTACATAGAGATGCTTCCAGTCTTTCCTGTACATGAATCATGAACCACTAGAGAAAAAAAGTATCATTAAAAATACTATACATTAAAGAATTACAATGTCGAAAGGGATAAATTTCTCACACAGACAAAATTTACAGAGTTAACTTATTTATTTTGAAAACATAAATCTCATCTATCAATTTTGAAATATATAAAGATAATTTGAAGATCTAAAATACTTGTAACTTATATTCCAATATGAAAACATTTTTTGGTTATCAAAAATTTTCCTCTGCAAAAATTATCCAACAAATGTTTTAAACAATAACCGCTCAATCAATTAATGCATATAAAAATAAATTTCTAGTAAAGTTGAATTATAAAATTCATTCTCAATGGAAAATAACACGTGAAAGATGTTTACGTTTTATAGAACGAAATATATTAACATTCATGCAATGTTTTAAAATTTAATTAGTAAAAAATAAATGTATAAAACTAACATATTAATAATTTTTACTTACCACAACAGATTAGATTTCTACTCCATGCAGTAAAATTTCGGCACGTGAAATTAACAACAAACATGCACACGAACACTGGCGATGTGGCGATTTAACAGATAGAAAAAGTCGCCACACTGATTGAAAAAAGTAACCCATTTTTCGTTGCCACCGGGAAGATAGGACCTTCACTTCCTCTTGCGGGTTCCTCTTATCTATGAAACTCGTAGAAAACACTATACATACCAGGACCCCAAACCTCGCAGCTTTTGAACACGGACGGTGACGTCACTATTCCCCGGAGTCTATTCTATACCACCGTCCGATAGTAAAACAAAATCCAAGCCTCGCAACTCCCGAAGAGAGCGGTGAAGGGAATCCCAGCCCTCGAACAAAGGTTCGGACCCTCCCCCTAGGAAGTGACGTTTTGTATCGATAGTTATAAGAAAGTGACCAATGGCTTTTGTTTATCCTTTAATCGTTCTCCCTTCGCTTAGGGGTCGTGACCTCTATCCCAGAGTTTACAGTATTCTTTCAGAAAGAGAATGTATTCTTCTTTCATTTTGACAGTTACATACATAGTCTAAAATAAATATCTACATATTTTAATCTTTCTTTAAGAATTTAATATGTAGTATTCGTTTTAAACTTGTTTGCATTATTGTATTTAATATTACAGAATCGATTCACTTATAACTATATTTACTAACAGTTTGCCAAAAAAAAAGAAGAAATATTCTTAAAATAAAAAATAATACATCAAATAATACAAATTAAATACATCTTTATTTATTACCTTTTCTAAAAATTATACTTTGAATGTTGTTTTAAATAAATGTAATTGAGTCAATCAGAAATTTTATCACTAGATTATGAAACTTTAGAAATTATATGTATATTATCGAGTGCTTTTAGATTTAAAGAACTAATGATTAATAAAGGATATTCAATTTCACAAAATTTTGCAATTTTCTATTTTTACTTATTTTATTATTTATAAAATTTTTATTATATTTATGATTACTTTATTACCTTCTATTATTTATAATTATTATTATTTTTTTTTATTATTTGCAATCGATAAAATGTGTAGCTTTATACTTTATAACACTAAAATCTTTTAGTTTTAAAGCTACAATAAGTATCAAAATAACGCGCAATAAATAAACTTTAATAAATCGGTAGAATGCATGAAATAAACTTCAAACTAGCATTTTTTAAATAATTGTTAGTTTAAATAATCTTAAAAAAAATTTGCTTTACAATTTTAAAAGAAACTGCTTTTTCAATTTTTCACTTTCTTTTTTGCTATGATTCCTCTTTTTTTTCTTTTTTTTGCAAACTTATACATTTTAATAATTGTAAGTTATTTTTTCAAGAAAAACATTATTTTCTTCTTTTTCATAATATTTTTTATAATAAATTACAATTCGCAACTCAAACAATGCAATATTTATTTTTCAAATTTAATAATTTATCTCTTTTTTGGAAATGGTATTTTCAATCGTTGTGTTATATTGAACTAGATTTGGAAAAAAATTCTCTGCAATGAATTTTTTGCCTTACACTACCCTCTTACATTAAACCCAACTCAGAAGACAAGGATGCCAAGTAGTTGTACTTTATTTAAGAATTTCATGCTAGAGTTATTAGTTACACAATTTCACTATTGTCGTTCTAACCATAAGGGCAGTTCGTGATTTTTTTTATATCACAAATTCGTTTTTAAAGTTTAACTCGTTACAAGTATTTTTAATACTTTCAATTAAACACATTTTCAATTTCAAAATATTCTCAATTGTTTTTATATTTGATGCTGGATTTTATTTTTTTAGCCTTATCATTTACCATTGTGTATGTAAATAAATTATGAAAAAGTAATTCGGAAAAATATTTGTTTTAAGTGCCACATAAATTTGTAAGAGACTTTTTGAATTAGAATTAATTGCATCAATGAGGATAACTTAAAATATTATTCGAATAATACCAAAAAAAGATTAGTATAATAATTACCAATGAATACAGGTAAAACAGAATTTATTAGTTAATATTTAAAAATTAATAAACTTAGCAAATTATTAATACTTAACTAATATTTAAAAAAAAAATCTCAAAACAGAGAAAACAATCATGCTTGATTTTTTCTCTCCCTAAAATTTGTAATACTAACAATAAGTATTTTCAAAAATTCAAATGTCAAGCAACAGCTTAAGAAATAACTAAAAAATTTTCTTTAGTCTAGAATTTTTTTAGTACAATTTTTAAACAAAATATTTAAAACAACGTGATTTTTTTTAGAAATTTTTTAATGTTTATTGTAACAATTTTTTTTCATAAAATATTACATAATTTTTAAAAAACAAATTTTTGAGTATATTTCGATATCATAATTATAAGACTAGAAATATAAATAATTTTTTCTTGGAATATTGAGAACAGGAAAATTAAGGAAAAAAATAATAAAAAAAGGTTTCTTAATTATGCATCTAAATTTACCAGCAACTTTAAAACAATTAATTCAAAAACAATTTTATTAAAAAAGTTTTCTTTCTTTATATTCCGGTCTTTTTATTATGCTCATATATGGAATCCAACTCAGAAGACAAGGGTGCCAAGTCATGAGAACTTTGTTAGAACTTTTGGGAGTTAGAACTTTTAGTTATACATTTACATTGTACAGCAATGGAAAATGGTCTAGCCATAAGGATTATTCGTGATTTTATTTTATCACAAATTAGTGTTAGTAGTTTAGCTCGATGCAAATATCAACTAGTTTTTATTGCACACATTTTTAAGAACAAAATTTTCTCAATTGTTTTTCTGATTGACGCAGGATATTTTTTTCTTATGATTTACCATTCTGTATATAAATAAATTATGCTAAAGCAATTCAAAAGAAATTCTCTCTTTTTGCACGTCGCAAAAATTCGAAAAAAGCTTTTTGAAGTAGAATTAATCGCATACATTAAGATAATTTAAAGTATTACTTGAATAAAAACATAATAACACTAGTTTAATAATAACAAATAAATATAAGTGAATATCTTTAGAATAACTTAGCTGATACTTAATGGAGAATCTCAAAACAGAAAAGAAAATAACGCTTAAGTTTTTTTTCCACCCTAAAACTTATTACTTACCATTTTATTAAAGGAGTAATTATTTTAAAAAGATCAAATGTCAAACAGAAGATTAAGAAATAACTCTAAAACGCTTTTCTTATTCAATTGCTTTTTTAATGCTATTTCTAACAACAACAAAAATTTAAAAAAGGTGATTTTAGAATTTTTTTAATCTTAATCTTAACAAATTTTATTCCTAAAAATAATAGATAATTTTTCAAAAAATAAATTGTCGAATATATTTTGGCATTATAGATAGATATAAGAGTAAAAATATCTTTTTGTCTTAGAAAATAAAAGATGAAATTTTCGCATTTAAAGTATGAACAGAAAAATAAAAAAAATAATAAAAATGTTTCTTAATTATGCATCTAAATTTAACTGCAACTTAATAATAATTCAAAAACGATTATATCGAAAAAATTTCCGCTCTTCACATTCCATGCTTTTTATTACCCACTTATATTCTACCCAACTCAAAAGACAAGTGAAAATAAATGAAATTATGCTTCTTAATTATGCATCTAAACTAATCAACTACTTTATAAAAATTACAAAACCGATCATATTCTAAAAGCTTCAGTTCTTTCAAATCTCTGATAGAAAATTGCATAGCGGATTGAAAATAAGCATACAATTTATAGTAATTCTTATTTAAATTTTATACGATTTAGTTATAGTAATCTTTTTTATTTATTTGGCACTAATCTCAGTCATAACTCACCAATTTTTCAAAGAAAAAAATTCCATTTTTTTTCTGCAGATATTTTGAAAATATTACGAGGTAATTAAAATAAAAGTTAATAAAAACATGGCAATAATTAAACTAAACATATTATGGCTAAGAATACACAAAAATTTGGAACAGAAAAAATGTTCACGTTTTATTTAAAGTCGTACAAGATTATTATAGATTTTATTATAAGTTCTGCTAGAAACCGAAACTAATTTTTTAATCCATTTATTATATGAAATAATAAATTTGTGAGAGAAAAAATTATGTCTGAAATATATTCATAAAATATCTAGGTAAATGATTATAAAAAATCATTAAATATCTGGGTAAAAATTATCTTTGAAATCGGGAATCTAATTTAATCCCAGCGTTAAACGCATCCTATTCGAACCGCTTTCACCAGCAAATTGTTAGGTGAAAGCTTTCCGATAGAAGGGAGGAAAAATGAAGATCGCAGCCCGTTAGCAAAATCCGTTCGAAAGCGCGAGGTTTCAAACCTCGCAGACTTCGAACGAGCTAGGAAGAGAAAAATGACGTCACTTTGACGTCACGTTTCTACTAATTTTTTCTCTCACAAATTTATTATTTCATATAATAAATGGATTAAATAATTAGTTTCGGTTTCTAGCAGAACTTATAATAAAATCTATAATAATCTTGCACGACTTTAAATAAAACGTGAACATTTTTTCTATTCCAAATTTTTGTGTATTCTTAGCCATAATATGTTTAGTATAATTATTGCCATGTTTTTATTAACTTTTATTTTAATTACCTCGTAATATTTTCAAAATATCTGCAGAAAAAAAATGGAATTTTTTTCTTTGAAAAATTGGTGAGTTATGACTGAGATTAGTGCCAAATAAATAAAAAAGATTACTATAACTAAATCGTATAAAATTTAAATAAGAATTACTATAAATTGTATGCTTATTTTCAATCCGCTATGCAATTTTCTATCAGAGATTTGAAAGAACTGAAGCTTTTAGAATATGATCGGTTTTGTAATTTTTATAAAGTAGTTGATTAGTTTAGATGCATAATTAAGAAGCATAATTTCATTTATTTTCACTTGTCTTTTGAGTTGGGTAGAATATAAGTGGGTAATAAAAAGCATGGAATGTGAAGAGCGGAAATTTTTTCGATATAATCGTTTTTGAATTATTATTATGTTGCAGTTAAATTTAGATGCATAATTAAGAAACATTTTTATTATTTTTTTTATTTTTCTGTTCATACTTTAAATGCGAAAATTTCATCTTTTATTTTCTAAGACAAAAAGATATTTTTACTCTTATATCTATCTATAATGCCAAAATATATTCGACAATTTATTTTTTGAAAAATTATCTATTATTTTTAGGAATAAAATTTGTTAAGATTAAGATTAAAAAAATTCTAAAATCACCTTTTTTAAATTTTTTTTGTTGTTAGAAATAGCATTAAAAAAGCAATTGAATAAGAAAAGCGTTTTAGAGTTATTTCTTAATCTTCTGTTTGACATTTGATCCTTTTAAAATAATTACTCCTTTAATAAAATGGTAAATAATAAGTTTTAGGGTGGAAAAAAAACTTAAGCATTATTTTCTTTTCTGTTTTGAGATTCTCCATTAAGTATCAGCTAAGTTATTCTAAAGATATTCACTTATATTTATTTGTTATTATTAAACTAGTGTTATTATGTTTTTATTCAAGTAATACTTTAAATTATCTTAATGTATGTGATTAATTCTACTTCAAAAAGCTTTTTTCGAATTTTTGCGACGTGCAAAATAGAAAGAATCTAAAGAATCTAAAAGTTCTAATTCCCAAAAGTTCTAACAAAGTTCTTATGACTTGGCACCCTTGTCTTCTGAGTTGGATTCCATATATGAGCATAATAAAGAGACCGGAATATAAAGAAAGAAAACTTTTTTAATAAAATTGTTTTTGAATTAATTGTTTTAAAATTGCTGGTAAATTTAGATAATAGTTAAGAAACCTTTTTTTATTATTTTTTTCCTTAATTTTCCTGTTCTCAATATTCCAAGAAAAAATTATTTATATTTCTAGTCTTATAATTATGACATCGAAATATACTCAAAAATTTGTTTTTTAAAAATTATGTAATATTTTATGAAGAAAAATTGTTACAATAAACATTAAAAAATTTCTAAAAAAAATCACGTTGTTTTAAATATTTTGTTTAAAAATTGTACTAAAAAAATTCTAGACTAAAGAAAACTTTTTAGTTATTTCTTAAGCTGTTGCTTGACATTCGAATTTTTGAAAATACTTATTGTTAGTATTACAAATTTTAGGAAAAGAAAAAATCAAGCATGATTGTTTTCTCTGTTTTGAGATTTTTTTTTAAAATATTAGTTAAGTATTAATAATTTGCTAAGTATTATTAATTTTTAAATATTAACTAATATATTCTGTTTTACCTGTATTCATTGGTAATTATTATACTAATCTTTTTTTGGTAATATTCGAATAATATTTTAAGTTATCCTCATTGATTCAAATTAATTCTAATTCAAAAAGTCTCTTACAAATTTATGTGGCACTTAAAACAAATATTTCTCCGAATTACTTTTTCATAATTTATTTACATACACAATGGTAAATGATAAGGCAAAAAAAATAAAATCCAGCATCAAATATAAAAACAATTGAGAATATTTTGAAATTGAAAATGTGTTTAATTGAAAGTATTAAAAATACTTGTAACGAGTTAAACTTTAAAAACGAATTTGTGATATAAAAAAAATCACGAACTGCCCTTATGGTTAGAACGACAATAGTGAAATTGTGTAACTAATAACTCTAGCATGAAATTCTTAAATAAAGTACAACTACTTGGCATCCTTGTCTTCTGAGTTGGGTTTAATGTAAGAGGGTAATGTAAGGCAAAAAATTCATTGCAGAGAATTTTTTTCCAAATCTAGTTCAATATAACACAACGATTGAAAATACCATTTCCAAAAAAGAGATAAATTATTAAATTTGAAAAAAAAATATTGCATTGTTTGAGTTGCGAATTGTAATTTATTATAAAAAATATTATAAAAAAGAAGAAAATAATGTTTTTCTTGAAAAAATAACTTACAATTATTAAAATGTATAAGTTTGTAAAAAAAAGAAAAAAAAAGAGGAATCATAACAAAAAAGAAAGTGAAAAATTGAAAAAGCAGTTTCTTTTAAAATTGTAAAGCAAATTTTTTTTAAGATTATTTAAACTAACAATTATTTAAAAAATGCTAGTTTGAAGTTTATTTCATGCATTCTACCGATTTATTAAAGTTTATTTATTGCGCGTTATTTTGATACTTATTGTAGCTTTAAAACTAAAAGATTTTAGTGTTATAAAGTATAAAGCTACACATCTTATCGATTGCAAATAATAAATAAAAATAAATAATGGAAGGTAATAAAGCAATCATAAATATAATAAAAATTTTATAAATAATAAAATAAGTAAAAATAAAAAATTGCAAAATTTTGTGAAATTGAATATCCTTTATTAATCATTAGTTCCTTAAATCTAAAAGCACTCAATAATATACATATAATTTCTAAAGTTTCATAATCTAGTGATAAAATTTCTGATTGACTCAATTACATTTATTTAAAACAACATTCAAAGTATGATTTTTAGAAAAGGTAATAAATAAAGATGAATCTAATTTGTATTATTTTTTATTTTAAGAATATTTCTTTTTTTTTTTTTGGCAAACTGTTAGTAAATATAGTTATAAGTGAATCGATTCTGTAATTCGCGATCGCAACACTCGAATACGCCATCTGGGGAGAGACCGGTTTCATACCTTTAGCCCTTCTCCCTTCCCTCTCCTCCTCTTTTCAGTTGTATAGGAATGTACTACGATAATTTCCCTTTTTTTAATATTTTTCCTTTTTACTTAATAAAAATATTTTTAAAAATTTCCGTGATACCTTTTTTTAGAACTATGTTTAATGTAGTTTTCAGTTCCATATAGTTTTTCAAGTCAAAAGATTTTAATCTATATGAAAATCAAGAGAGAAACTAACGTACTTCCTTCCTCTATGACTTTCCACACGCTAATGGGGAAAGCATGTGAAGTGTTGCCATAGGAAAAGAGTTCTGCTCTACGCCACCTGCAGCCCATTTCGATCGCCAATATTAAATACAATAATGCAAACAAGTTTAAAACGAATACTACATATTAAATTCTTAAAGAAAGATCAAAGATTAAAATATGTAGATATTTATTTTAGACTATGTATGTAACTGTCAAAATGACAGAAGAATACATTCTCTTTCTGAAAGAACACTGTAAACTCTGGGATAGAGGTCACGACCCCTAAGCGAAGGGAGAACGATTAAAGGATAAACAAAAGCCATTGGTCACTTTCTTATAACTATCGATACAAAACGTCACTTCCTAGGGGGAGGGTCCGAACCTTTGTTCGAGGGCTGGGATTCCCTTCACCGCTCTCTTCGGGAGTTGCGAGGTTTGGATTTTGTTTTACTATCGGACGGTGGTATAGAATAGACTCCGGGGAATAGTGACGTCACCGTCCGTGTTCAAAAGCTGCGAGGTTTGGGGTCCAGTTTTCCCTAGGAGTAGAAACGTGACGTCATTTTTCTCTTCCTAGCTCGTTCGAACAAAGAATATATCGAATCAAAGAATATATCGATATCTTTGGTTCGAAGTCTGCGGGGTGCAGTGGAGTAATAAGTCTCCCAAAGAGTTTAGAGGAGAAGAGGACGCCTAATTTCTAGAATTCCCGCAAAAGGAAGGCTTTTTAAGCCTTAAGACTAGGACTGGGCGATATTAGAAATTATATATCGTGATATATCGTCAGTTTTGCATCGCGATATAGCGATGTATCGCGATATAGTATTTTTTGAATTTCATTTACTTTAAGGCACAGAAAGTCAGATTTCTATCAAGACTTCATACGCATACTGATTTAAATCAATTTATAAATTTGAAAATATATATGTTTTGCTAAAGAAAGATATTAAATAAATTGACTAAGATGTACAAATCTTACTTAAAATATTTATTGAAAAAATGTGTGTAGATACAGAATGAAATATTTGCACTTCTTTATCGTTTATAAGGTATAAGCAGTCTTAATTTAAGTTAACCCCTAAAACACCCTTAATGAAGAAAAAAAAATTGTTATTGAACAAAAGCTGATTTTAAAATTTCAAAATATATTTTAATTAAAATAAAAGTTAGATTGACTAAAAGCCGAAGTTTAAAATTAAAAATGTTCGAATTTTAAACTAAAAAGTAAACATAAGATTTGTAATAATTTCTTAAAATTTTCGTTCTCTGAAAGATTTCTCAGTTTAAAAATAAAAAGGGAATTTTATAAAGATATCTAGCTGAAATTATTGAAAGAAAATTTAAAAAATTAAAAAAAAAGTTTGTTAAGAAATTCATTATACACTTAAAACAAAGTGTTAAAAATAATTTTTTTTTTTAAAAAAAGAAACTTTTTTTAACAAATCAATATTTGCTTGTACTATTATGCGTAAATAATTACAGAATTATTAAGTTCGATCGTAATGTTCAAATTCTTAATGAAGAAGTAAACACAAGTTTTGTTATATTTTCTAAAAATGATCACGCAAATAACAAAAGATTTCTTAGTTTAAAAATAAAAAAATAAATAAAAGAGAAATTTATCAATATATTTACCTAACAGCATAGGAACAAAATTTTAAAAATAAGTTCGTTAAAAAATTATTTGTATGCTTAAAACAAAGAACTAAATAAATTTTAGAAAAAAAAGGCTTCTTAAACACTATTTTTATTATTATTTCATATAAATAATTAAATTAAATTAAATAATGACCGAATTGTGAACGAAAAACAAAGTAAGGCAAAGTTTCTTAATTAAATTCTTAAAAATAAAAACAAAAGAATTGTGATATTCGGTAATATATTTAGCTAATTAACTAATAATATAAAACGAAAATTAAAAAAAAATAATGATTTTACTCTCTAATAAAACGAAGTAGTAATTGATTAAAAAAAAAAAAAAAAGAAATGAATAAAATTCGCAAACTTTTCAAATTCTTTTGAACAAATAAAGTTTATTGACTTATGTCCAAAAAATAAGTTTTGTTTTAACTTTATTTCTAAAAATAAAAACAACTCAAGATTTATAAATTTAAAATCAGTAATAGAAGCCCATTAAATTATTAGAAGTTTTATCCGAAAGGTTTTTAATAAATTAAAAGAAAGTAAAAAAATAACCTAACAAATTTATTTACTTTGTAATTTAATTCCTTATGGGTGCCTTAAATTAGATTTCCGATAATTTTCACATTTAAAAATATAAAAAAAGTTTTGTCAGAAAATAAATAAAAAACTTACCTAATTAATGAAGAAACTTTTCTTTAGAAATTCTTTTCAATAATAGATTGCGTTCAGAACAAGGTTACGACGGCGATCACGAAGTTAATCCCATTGAAAATAATCTACAAGAAACGATTTCAAATCGCGAAGGTGCGAAAACGAACATGTGATATAACGATATAAGGTCTCAAAAGTGATTCTGATTCTACCGCTCATCAGTCAAGGCCGTCTCAACATAACGAAACAATATCGTCTTCCACAGCGCGAGTTGGCATCGGAACGTAAGAGAAAGTCCTTGCGTGTATCGCTATATCGTTATATCGTCTTCTTCACTTGACGGCTTAAATCAGATTTCTGATGTATCGCTTGGAATGAAAGTTGCTGTATCGGTTTGCCGATATAGGCGTTAAATCGATATGTCGCGATATATCGATTTATAGCCCAGTCCTACTTAAGACTTAGAGGCCTCTAAACTTCAGGATTGCCATCTGGTGAAATTTTAAAAAAATATTTCAAGTAAAACATCTCAACTTTGCTTTACTCAGTGGCGCGAATTCTTTTATTTATCGCGAATTTGGCTTGTAAATAACTCCTGAAGTGGCAATTTTTTGACCGCAGTACCGTTGAAGTTTGTGCGTTGAATGTTGAACATAAAGCATTTGTAAATTAAAACAGCTTTCATAAAATTATCTGAACTTACTGTAATCTGTCATAATGAGTTCTATCAGAGGCAGAAGTTCGCGCAGAAATGATAAAACAGAAAAAGAAAGAAGCGATCCATCTCCTGGCCGTTATGATTTACGGTCAGTTCTTAGAACTCGAAGAAAAAACGCTAGTACTTCCAACGATCATGACGGAAAGCCTGCTTTTAATGGTAATCGTAGTTGGGCAGAACTCGTAGAAATGAATGAAAATCCTGAAGTTTACGATGACAATTCTGTTAGTTCCCCTTTGAAAAAATTGTCCATGGATAGCCCTGCAAAGCGTTATTTTTCTGAACCGTTAGACAAAAAAGTAGAATCTGTAAACAAGAGATCAAACAGAAAACGAGACAGAAATGTTGATGGTGGTGAAGCAAACGATTTTATTCCAGTGAGCCCAAGTTCTGAGGGAGTGAAACGAAGACTTGGCTGGAGCCGCACAAAGTTTTCCGCTGATAATCTCAGTACTACTTCTTCTAGTACTATGTACAGTTCAGATAATGAACTTGATAGTGAGAAAGGCTCATCCAAACAGATTGAAACTGATCCCGAAGTTTTAAAGCGACGTCAAAAGCAAATTGATTATGGAAAAAATACTAGAGGATATCGTCGATATATCGAAGCAATTCCCAAACCTACACGCGAGCCGCATCACATTTATACTCCTAAAAAACACATCAAATATAGCCGTCGCTCTTGGGATAGTCAAATAAAGTTATGGAGAAAGCGTCTTCATGAGTGGGATCCCAAATCATCTGATGAGGAAGATGCTGGGGATATAGATTTATCAGACATGGCTGGACTTGTATAGGTGTTCCCCCCCTTTTTTTTTATTAACTGCATTATAGAAACTTTGAAGTTTTATATCTGATTTTCAAGTTTTTGTTCCTGCATTGACTCTTTTATTATATATTAATTTGCACATATGAATGCCAGACTGATTTCTAGACTATGTTTTGAAATTTGTTAATTGTTGTAACTCTTGAAAAATTTTTCTTCTACATTGAATTTTTTCTTAATTATTTAATACCTTACAATAAGCTATCAATACCTAATTTAAAACTGTTATGGCTGGTTAGAACTGAACTAGACAATTCATACATTAACTAGAATTTGTGTCAACGTTTTATTTTAAATATTTTTGCATCAATTGTACAATGTTGGTTCATAGTATTTATTCATGTCGGTACTGAAAATTTGTTTGTAGTTTAAACATCTTTAGATGCAGATACAGTTTTGTTTTCGGTTTGCTGTGCACAAATTTTTTTTTTATGTGTTGTAAGTTTACTTCAACAAGTGACCAAATTAAATTTCTGTCATAAAAAAAATCAAACTAACAAACTTAGTGCTAATCAAAATACAAAAAATTAAATAAATTTTGATTTATAAATATATATAAACATTTATGTACATTATGTATATGTAATAAAAGATAAGTTATTATATTTTAGTGCAAGAATAAGTTAATTTTCTTTTACAACTGGCTGACTGAAAAGTTCGATAGCAATAGCCTACAGTTGTAAATTTTTTCAGTTAAATTATGTTTTATATAAATAATTATTATTAATATTTGCTGTTGGTCTATTTGACAACCTGTATAAGGCTGGCTAAATATTACTAGTAATTAATATTTTTATAAAAAAATGTGTTTAATAATGTTTTGGTAAAATATATTCTCAGATTATTCAGTTGTAGTTACAATTACTGTTACATTTATGTAGTTAATAAGATTTTCTATCTCTTTCTTAGCAGTTGGTTAGGTTTAATGGTAAAATCCAAATATTAATCCTTTTAAACTTGTTTTAGTTTTTCTGACAAATCTACAAATTCCATGAAACTTTAATGATAGTGTGCTAAGAGCAATATGGTGCAATAAAAAAGCTTGTGTTTCATGTTTTAAATTGGGACAACAAATATTAGCACAATCTAGTTACTGTATGCTTAAGTAAATTTTTCATTAGAGGATCATTGAATAGATCATTTAAAAACTATTAGTGTTCTCACTAAGCGTTTTTTGAAGGACCACCTGCCCTACTTGTCCTTAGGTACCAATAAATTAGTTCTCTTTGCCCTTTTTGTAAAAGTAAGCTAAACTGTCATTCCTTTAAAGCACTGCCTTTTTATTTAGATTCCATTTTGGAAAAAAAATTAACTGTTTCTAAATAGTAACTATGCACTGTTAAATTATCTATGTATATAAGTTTAATTCGCATTACTATTACAAATATTTACTTTCTTAGGATTATTCTCAACTGATTAAATTCTTATAAGTATCTTTTTTCGGAGGAGAGAATATTAATAAATTTTTTAAGTGATTTTTAAAACTATTTTTTTACATAAATACTTTTTTCTTAAATGCTTTTTTGAATGTTCATTTTCTCATTTTAAATTATGGAAAAAATCTTTCAAGTTGTTTATCAATTACTCATTTTTTGCTAGTTTACTTTTTGAAAAAAAAAAAAAAATATGCAGAGATTGCCTTTTATTATTTTTATTAACTATGAATTTTTCACTTATTTTGATAGTGAAAGAGAATTACTATTTGAAATAGAAATATACTCATAAAATAGGATGAGAAGTAAAAATTGTTGTACTAAAAATTCAGTTATTTCATAATATTACACATTTTGATAAATATTAACTATTTTGAAATGTTAAGTGAGTTTTATAGAGGAAGCATCTGTCCTTTTTTTATTCCTAGAAAGTCTGCTATGATTGCTAATGTTATAATTGCTTATAAATAATTTAATATTTAGTTATTTTAATAATGTTTCATAAACTTCAATATAACATTTTGTTGTCAAATTTAAAAGATGGTAAGAACGTAAAGTTGAAATATATTGTCTGGGAGTAGAAATTTTTTTTCAACTACTATTATAGATATTTTATTATGTTTTATATGATGTTTTCAAGTGTATTAAAGTTGAACTCAATTTTAAATCATGATTATTTTTTTAAATCTATTATTAATTATTTTTAGTTCACTTTTATTTGAAATGTTATGATTCCTTTTCTTTTTAATTTGCTTTTTCTTGATTATAACAAAATGATTTCAAAATAGCTTTATAAATTTCTCAAATGTTTTGTTAACATTTCGTTTTGCTTTGTGTCGAATTTGTCAATAGAAACTGTTTATGAATTAACACATAGCATAATTTTCTAATTATTTTGGTTTGATTTCACATTATTAAGGTAAATTTTTCTTATTTTCAGGCTTTGTTATAAAAAAAAATTAAAGACCTGTTGTATTTTTATTTCTTATGTTAGATAACTTATATTTTTTGAATTGTCTGTAACTTAAAGTTTGAAGGAATATTGAATAATTTATATTATTATATATATTTTGTGTTGATGTTAACTGAAATATGCAGATGAGAAATTTGTTTACTTTTCCTGGCATTACTATCAAAGAGCCTATGTAAAAAACAAGAGAATTTAGAAGTATTTCCCTACTTTTAATTAGTTAAACTTTAGTATATTAAATTTTTAGTATAATACATAATTTGATTCAGGTGTGAATATGTCACAAAAGAAATGGTAAAAATTAAAGAATATAGTGATATTTTTTTTGTGAGAAATCACCCGAAATTGTCTTTACAGTTACGAAGGAAGCATATTCCAGAACTCATTGTTATGACTTCAAATTTTAAAATATCTGGGCATGTTCTAGCTTAAAATTAATGTTATCTTTTTTTTTTTTTTTTTTAATTTGTTTTTATCAAGTTATTTTTTTTCATGTGCAACATTCAAGCTAGAATTATTTAAATTTATTTTTAACTTTTTTTAAATGTGATTTTTAAAATATGTTAGCTTATGAATGTTGATTTAAAAGTAATGTGAAATGTATATACGTTTTCATCTTAGAATAAAATTGATTTTTAAAAACGATTTTTAAATTGTTTTTTTTTTAATTTTTAGACTTTTAAATTACTATAACGTGTACTTAGATGTTTTTGTTATTAGAATGATGTAAAAATTGTCTTATATACTAAATAGTAAATGCCTTTTATAAATAATAATTATTTAATAATAATTAAATAATAATTTAGTTAATTTATTATAAAATATAAATTTCTAATATTTGTCTTTGTAAAATCTATTTTTTATTTGTTAAGATTAAAAGATAAAAATTTTTTATATTTCTGATCTCATATATTATTTAATAATCAAAGGGATCATGTGATGTGTTCTGTGAGTACAAGAATCAGTTTTTCAAGAGTTTCCTAAATTTTTTTTTGCTTTTTTTATTAAAATACAACAGAACTTTATAAGCAGATCATAAAATTAATTAGTGGAATATAGAATTAAGAGTCATATTATGATAGGTAAATTAAATTTTTAGAATTTTTAAAGTAAATCAGTGTTTTTATTACAGAAAAAAAATGGAAGAGAATTTCTCACCCTTTCTCAAAAACAGGGTGAGATTTTAAAAAGTTAAGTGAGATTTCTAAAAATTAAAAAAACACGAATAGACTTGGAAAAAAATTATTTCTTTAATTATAATACATTTTTAACATCTTCTAATTGAATATTTTTGCTGCATCATCATATGGAAAATGTTCTATGTCTACTTTTTCATCAGATATGATATTTATTTGGCTGAAAAATATCCGTATTTGTTTCGTTTTGACCGTTTCTACAGACATTTGTTTCATTTTCATTTGTCCGTTATGGAGTAGAAGATGTCGCCCTAACAAGGTATTTGTCCATCTTACATTCACGTACAAAAAATGTAAACGTCTTACATGAAGAAACCTTACCTATAGTGAACACGTGGTTGCAGAGAAATGTGTTCTGAAAGGAGTTCCGTGGTTCGGGGGGGGGGGGGGGGTCTGCTGTTCGCATCGGTTCTGAACAATATTGGTGAGAAGCTAGATAAGAAGGACCGATGTTCAAAATAATGAAAGATCAAGGAAGAAAAGTGAAACGGATTTTATTCTAAATGGCGCAATGAGAAATTTTTTTCAAAATGCGAGAAATCCGCGAATTTTGAAATTGGTTTATAGGATGTGCGAATTTCTCGCGGTAATAATTTTTTAATGCGAGAAAAGAAAAATATGTGAGGTTCTCGCGCTGCAGTGAAAACACTGGTAAATTACCTGTAAATAGCAAATAGAGTTACAAGTTATATTTTTCGATATTTAAAATTTTATGGTGCTTGATCCTCTCATTCTAGCAAATATTAGGTTTTAAAAAAGGACTTACTTTAATGCTCCTTTTTTCCACATTGCTTTGAATCACGATCATGAACACAGATTAAGATATAATTTAGTTTTTGAAAATTAGAATTATTTGCATCTAGTTCAAAACAATGCGAAACATTTTTTTAAAGTAATAATTCGGACACAATTTTAAGTATTTATTGTAATTTATATTACACATTAATAAAAAAAAATATTTTTACATCTATGATCTTCATTCTATTTTACAACATAATAAAAATATAAGCATTAATAGTAACAGTAAAGCAAAAGCATTTTATCATTTTCTACAAGCTATTGAGTAAATATCTGAACACTTAATGATAAAAATTTTTGTCATCTTAAGTAAAGTACAACTTTACTTAGAAATGATATGTCAGTATTTGTTTTAAAATACTGTTATATAACAAAAATACTTATTTAAATAGTTAAGAAAGTGTAAAATATAATATTGCAAGGCAAATAGCTCCTTTTATTTTTACTGAAAAAAAAACATCATAGACACAAACAGAAATGTTCATGTCTGTTCTTGTTTTGCAACCATTTGATCACTAACATTTAAAATTGCTCGTTGACTAGATACTTCAGCTAAAAATATAAATTAGCAGAAATGTATTATATCACAGTGCAGCGTTCTTTGACTAGAGTTGAGTAAGAAGAAAATTAGTTTTTTTATTCTATCTTGTTAAAAATAGTTTTGCGTACATTATTTATGGTTTATTTTTTTATTATGGCTCTTATCGAAAAATTGAGAATATTTTCTATTGTAAATCACCAGAGATAAATTAGGGCTTTTAAAAATTCTGACACACAGCTCAAAAGATTTTCCATCACTGGCTTAGTATAATGCAACATTAACAATGGTTTCAAAATTTTCACTTGTTTTGTATTTAATTACAACTGGATAATAAACAAAGAATATTTAGATAAAAAAAATTGAATAATTTTAAACTGAATTAAAAATGATGCTAAACAATTTTTTTCCTTTTTACCCTTTCGTTGGTGCATAATGTAGTCAGTTCATAATTTTGACTGTGTACTTTATTTAAAAGAATTATCTTTTGATTATTTAAGTGAGGCACTAAACGTTTATCACAATCTTGAGTAAAAATACTAGTTTTTTTTAAATATTTTATACTTTTAAATATATAAGGCAGCTTTATTCAACAAAATAAGTGTCTATGAATGTAAGTTAATATAGAAATAGTGCAAAATGCATAACTATAGATGTAAGTGTTTAAAATGTATCATGTGATAATTCTTTACAGTACACTGCTGGTCATAAAAGCTATTTCCGCTTGCAAATTTTGCTATAAAATATATCATCCTTTCAAGTTTATTATTTCAACATCTTTCTTCCAGATAGGGAGCACATTGTAGGATTTAGTTTCCTTAAAACATAATAATTTTTCTTTTATAGAAAATGAATTTTCATCTTCAGTGAAAAAACCAACTCTTAATATAGGATTCAAAACGTGCATTTGGTATAATTTTATTATTACTTCTTGAAAATTTTCAATAGATTCTAATTTTTAACCAAAAAAGTAAGTTGCCACTACTTTCTAAGCTCTCGACAACTAGAGCCCTTCCAAATTTAGATTCACCAATTTCCAGGTGCAAAATCTAGGTATACTGATGTAAAACTAATTGTTTGTATATAAGATTCAATACACTATGTTTCAAAAGGTGTAAGCTGTGAAAGAATTTCAAACTGCATTGATGATGAGGGCATGTGTTATTTGAAAAGATGCATAATTGCTGAAACATTTTAAGAATTTGGTATAACTTCCCACAAGCTACTCATGGTGAAGCCATCTTTTATTTTTTCCACAGCTAATCCTAATTCTTCACAGTACACCGGTTCACGATCCCGAAGGTGATTTTCATCAGCAAAATATGCAGCGAATGTATCGCATTCTTTCGAATTTATTATTTCAACATCTTCATCAAGGGGAACACATTGTGGGACTTCATTTTCAATGGGAGTTTTTTCTTCGATGAAAAAATCTACACCTAATATAGGATTTGAACTGTGCACTTGATACAAATTAGATATCTCTTTGAAAACTTCTTGCAATCTTTCGGCAGGATCTATTTTGAAGCCAAGGACATAGCCTCCACTACTTTCTGAACTCTCTACAACAAGAGCCATTCCGAATTTGGATTCACGAACTTTCAGAGAAACAATCTGAATGTAGGGTATACTAATGTTAAACAATTCGTTCATGTTTGCATGCCACACCAAGCGAATGTTGGTTATAAAAAATGTACCTAAATTACCCTGATCGCTTGACAAATTCCACACTCCATTAACTTTGTTGTATATTTGTTCCTGGGGCAGAACCTTTAGTTGCTTACTAAGCACAACACTGCCTCTTAATTTTAATTCTCTGTACCATTTGCTGGAATTATAGGCTTTGTAAACACTGATGACAGATGTCATTAATCTAGTTGTTCCAGGGATTAAATTCGTAAAGATAAACTCAAATCGCGTACTGTGTACTTTAGTCAGAATATAAAGTGCCTCTGTCATACCTCTAAGCTTCGAGTTCACGGTTCTTGTTGACATATTTGTGACACAATTAAAACCGACAGATAAACTAACTCTAGGTTTAACGTGAGACTGCCAAATTAATCTAAGATTTGTCACAAATAATTTCCCTGCATCGCCACTGTTTCCTTTTGTGTCCTCCACCGAATCTAATTTATCGATTAGTTTTTCGCCACAGTGATATTGCATTTCTGCAGGAGATAAATCAAATTTTATGTCCCGATCTTGCCATAAAGGTTCAACTTTATTCACCGCCATTTTGTTCTATAAATTAGAATTGAAAAAAGTTAGAGAATATGCTTGTAATACTTGATATTTATATATAATTTTTTTATGATATTAGATTTTTGAATCCAGAACTAAAGTGATGATAACGAAACCAACGCTCTGTTGCCCGTCAATTGATTGATTGATATAAACAAAGGAATTTTTTTTTCTTTTCCCCTTGCAAAATCAAAATTCGACTTCTTCATGGTTCGAAAAATATTAAAAACATTGTGATTCATTTTAAAAGCATTGTAACCCGAAATAAATGAGTAAAATTATGGGAATATATTTATGAGTAAAAAAAAAAAAAAAGCCCTTTCAGCAACTAATACGTTTCAACTCCACTATGCAATGATTATTCCATCATAAACAAACTTGACGTGTACTGAGTTTTGATTAGGTGGAGTGTTGTCATTTAATTTAAGACGGAGATCTAAAATATTAACAAGCACATAAAATTCATAAAAATGACTGAAAATAATGAAAATCTTTCAGTTGACCTGTCGCAAACGGCTTCATCTGGATCTGAGAAAATGACTGAGAGCGAAGTATAATTGAAATAATTAGTGAAATTATTTTGTGCCCGGTTTTATTTATTATTGTTTTCCTTAATTTTCCTATTAAAGTTGTTTTGATATTAAATCGGAATAGTAATACAATATGAGTTTTGTATTTTTTCTTAGTGTGCTGCTGTAGATATGTATTTACCTAATTTAAGATTTCATATAGCAAATAAACGAAGCCGTATTTTCAAGCCCTCATATTTCTTAGAGAATGTTTTCGCTTTTGAATACATTTTATAATATAGTTTCTATTTCTTTCCTGAATTCTTCAGACTGTGCCAGTTCTGGTTGTAAACATTAGTCCCTATTTCTTTTTCTTGTCAAATTGTATTAAATAGTTATGAAATTTGGTACAGAACATATAAAACATAAACTTTTATTCAGAATTAATTAATTAATTCTGAATTAAGTCAAATTAAATTAATTCTGAATTAAGGCAAAATTAAGGTTTCGCCCGGAGCGCCAAAATGTCTAGGGCCGGCCCTGCATTAAGTTATTAATTGAACTGATTAAATTTTGTCAATTTTCTATTTGAGTTTAACAACTTTATTGTTTATTAAATTCATGTTATACAATTTTGTATTGAGCATCTCATTTTACCTTATCAATGCAGCATAATATGAATAGAGAACTCTGTAATACTAAGCACATGTAGCATTTTTAATTTCTCATACCTAAGGTTAGTATTTGTAAGTAAGATTTAAGCTTAGATTTGTAATTTTTTTCCTGCATTACCTTTACGTTATTCCAAGCAATATGAAGTTATTGGTTGATCATAAGAAATAAATGCTTATAGGTCAGAAAAGAAGCCGACATTATTATTTATATTAAAAAAATTAAAGAGAGTGATTTAATTTATAAACCTCATAAATGTCTAATCGTAATTGTGGGTTAGGAAATAAATTACTTTATTTATATTGCAGAATTATTTAGAGCAATAAGAAGTCGGGAATGGATGTTCCACAATGTTTTAAAAATAACTATAATTTTTTTTATTTCACCAAGCATTACAAATCGCCTAAATAAGGACAAAAAAAAAAAAATCAGGCAATTCTCAAATATTTTACTTAATTCTGTTTATTTAATTAATATTTCATTTCAAACAAATTTTTGTCTTTCAATTTTTATAGTGTAACATTTTATATTCGTTAAGTAAGGTTTAATTATTTTATTTAGAGTGATAGTGTTGCTCTGGACACATTGCAAAATTTAGCTGAAGCAACTTTAGACTGCTTAGAAGAGTCAGTGTAAGTATAGTTAACAGTGTAAGAATAGTTAACTCTAGTTTTATGGCATACTTTAAATATATCTGTTAAATTAAGGAGTACAGGGCCACCTTTTTTTCATATTAATAAATGTAAATTTTTAAAATTCGGCCTTTTTCTATATTGAATTTGATGATAGACAAAGTGCAATATACCCAATTACACAATGTAAAATTTATTATAAAGTTAAAAAAAAATGAAAGCCTACTAATTAGCACTGGTTCGAAAGTTCGGGCAGGCTCAGACTCATGATAAAATTATTTACTACACATTTAAATATAAATGTATGATTAAGTATTAAAATGTAGAATTTATTAATTAATTGTGATAAAAAGGTTTTTATGACTAATTTTCTCGTATAGGTAGTGAAAGACTGCAAAATTTTGCTTTTATCTGTCCTATATCTTGGACGAATCTGGTCCTTTTGGAGGTCCGAGCCAGAACTAATCTTTATTACCAGTGTATTAATGAAAAATAATGATCAATGATATATTTTAAACAATAACAAACAAATACTTTCTTAATAAAAAAATGATGGCCAGTTGTTATTAATTACCTATACAATCAGCTAATGAAAAATTATTCTCAGTAAGTCATGATAAAAAAATTCTTGCATCTTGAATTGTAATGAATTTATAAAACATGTTAATCGTAATTTTTTTCTTTATCGGTCCTTAATAAAAACCATTCTTTTGTAATAAAAAGCGTTGTACTTATGAATGTACAGTACAGAACCCGTTATCCGGAAATCAGAAAACCGGAAAACCAAAAAACCGGAACGAAATTCGATAAATTTTCCCACCATTTAAAAAAAAAAATTTTTTTCCTCATAAGATTTTTGGATTTTTCTTTCTTTTTTTAAAGATGTTTACCTTACCATCACTTTGGAAATAATTCTTAGTGTATTACTTCATCGTTTTTTCTTCTTTTTAAGATTATTTCCAAATATATATATATTTTTTTAGTTGGGTTTAACAATAAAGAAACGGGTTTTTGTAGCGATTCAGAAAACCGGAAAAATCAGTTATCCGGAAAAGCGATGGTCCCGATCGTTCCGGATAATCGGTTCCCTACTGTATATACTAATCATTGCAATCCACTTGTGTTGACAAAAAGTTCCCAAATGTGCTTATACCGTTTCCGCTAACAAGTTCACTTGGAAAACCGGTTTAAAAAAGCTTAAGTTCAAGTGTAACTTAAGAAAGCTTACATCTGCTAGTGGAAATCGGTTATGACTAGTATAGTCGACTGTGAATAATAGATTCTTCCGACAATTTGATTCTTTTGGTTTGGCGGATTTTTGCGACTTTGGTTATTTGAAACTGCACTAGATTCCTCTAAAGTTGCAATTCATATTCGCATAGTTTTAATAACAAGCATTGATTTTCGTATTTATCTGATTAAAAAGTTAAACATAACAATCTGTATTCATGCAATTTAAAAATTATACATCACAACTAGTATTTGTGTTTTAAAAATTCAATATAGCATTTTGTATTTACTTTTTTTAAAAATCCAATGTCATATTTTCATTGTTGCAGTTTGTGATATCAAACATCAATATTTGTGTTTATATGTCACTTAAAAGTTATACAATGTGATTTGTATTGAAGTGATCTAATATCACTCAATGCTTCAGAATATAACTTGTGCATTGTGATTTGTATTCATATTAGTTAAAAAGCTATTCTTTTTTGTATTTTTAAATTTTTTAATTCAATATTTTGATTCATATTCACACAATTTTAGAATTCAATATCCTGATATTTGTCAGAATTAAGTTAAATTAGTTATGATGAAGCTGTGATATTCTTCATTGATAGATAATTTAACTATAAATCTTTATTCAAAAAATTATATTAAACATGTATAGGATATAAATTGATATTTTGAGTTTTTGCGCATGAAATTTTCAGGGTTTTTTACATTGTGTCACAATTTCTCCTGTGTTATCATTCTTAGAAATAGTAGCAAGCTTTCTCAGAATAAATATATTTCAGATTCATTAATTTAAAAAAAATTTCTATATTTGCTTTCAGAACTGGAACGACTCCTATAGTTGACCAGTATGTGCCAGGGCCGTTACCTAAAGAGTGAGTATTCTGACAATTTGAAATTTTTTTCAAATTTTGAATTGATCAAGTTTTTTCCCTTTATTTTATTTTAGTAATAGGCATCCAGTATCCTGCAATATTTTACTCATTAGTTAATCATTTCACTGCTAGAAGTTTGTATTAGTATTTAATTTGCAAAATTTTAAATGAGTCTTTTGTTTTGAAAGTCTGTACGAAAATATATTAATGTCAATGTTAACATATTTTGTTGTATTGAGTACCAATGAGATATGTTTTCAGCTAAAAGATTTTTTTTTTTACTATCAGAATTGAAAATAAGCTGGTTATTCAGATTTTTTCGTAATATTTAAAAAATTCATGACATTAAAGTTTAACTGTATATGATGATTCAACCATTATCAATCCATTGCTTGATGAAGACCTTCTTTAAACTTTTCCAAAAATTTCTATTTGCTATCATTGCCTTCCAACTCGCAAATATTAACCCCTTAACTGCCGCGGGCGTATATATGCGTCTCGGCCGGACGATGCGTTAACTGCCGCAGGCGTATATATACGCTTTCCCGAAGTACGATGCTTTGCACTGCGCTGCTATAAATAGAACTACACTCCCTACTTCAGAATGCAGTAAAATGGCCTTGAAAGTGTTTGCTTTACGAATGTATTACTAATTTCGGAGGAGGGGGAATGGGAAAAGAATGTTATGGAAAAGTGATATCGTATTAATCGCTTGTGTGTATTTATTTGAGTAAGGTCGGGTTTATTCTTTTTTCGCTTTTGTTTCCCGTATGTATTTGGTGCTTTTTATTCTTTCCCTCAACGTCTTCAAAGCGAAAATGTGCTGTTTGTTCAAGAAAAAAATTCGTCGTGAATCCCGCTATCAGTACGATGAATGTGGTGTTGGTTTATGTGTCCAACCATGTTTCAGGATTTATCATACAACAGCTAAGTTTTAACATCTTTTATATTGTATTTTTATTATTTAATTTAAATTTTGTATTTTCTTTCTTTCCTATTTCTTGTCTTGTAAAATTAAACTGTTTTTAAATTGCTAGGCGTGCATCATTTTCCCCACCAAAACACCGTGTAAGAAAGTGCACTTGAGCGAAAAACGGTGGCACTGGGGAGTGAATCACGTTAATTTTGCTCGGCAGTTAAGGGGTTAATAAATGAGTTTTTTGGTAACCATTGCCCATGGAAACTATTTTTTTAATTTTCTTCATTTAAAAATTTAAGAAAAAAAAGTTTTTATGAATTTGGAGTTACAAATCAGCTTTTAAGAAAGGAAAAAGCAAAGCCACATTTGAAATCTTTCAAATCTCATGGGTTGTAAAGGAGAGGTATAGGAAGAACTGTGTATCCCCACTGGTTTTCAATATATCCCCTTTTTTTGTTAATTAGTGTTAGTTTGTCAGAACTGTGATTGGCCAGAACAGTGTTATTATTAGCCAGAACCGTGATTAAATATGTCTTTAAATGGAATAAAAACTGCTACATATTTTACATTTTTATTTTATTATGACTATTTTTTAAGCATTAAAATATGTTCTTAATTTACATGATAAAAAAATTAATTTTAAAATAGTTGTAATTTTCAGAATTTTAAACCAAATGTAGTTAGAAAAAAAAAGTGATTCTGTAGCATTTCCTTTAAAAGTTCTCAAAATAAATGTACTTGAAATGTTAGACTTTTTAGCATTCTCCCACTTAGTTAACCATTACAACACTGTTAATCATAAATTTTAGATAATGTTAAAAGATCAAGAACTTGTTCATTTGCATAAGGAAACTTTAAGAGGTTTTTAATAATCATGTTGCCTTCTGATTTCTCTGATATGCCAGCAGATTTTGATGTAAGAGTTTGATTGTATTTTTGATATTTCCTTTCTTAAATATTATTTTGCAACTATTCATGTGTCTTTTAACTTTGCTTTTCGCTTTTATTCTAAAATATATACGCTAAGGGCAATCATTTTAGAATACCCTATACAAAATGTAAAAATAGTTAAACAATATCGAGTATCCTAATCTTTTTATTTCAAAGCTACCTAAAAAATTTCAATTTCTTAAATAATTTATTCTATTCTAAAGAGAATAATCCTTTTTTAAATTGAGAAAACTCAGATAAATCAATTCATATGTTTTTTTTTTTTAAAAATCATTTTAAGTGCTGAGTAATTGCAAGTCTTTTTTCTTTTCATAATATTTAAGGAAGCAATGATTAAGTTGTTATTATTCAATCTTATAAATTTTTTTTATAATATTTGTTCGAATTAATTTTTTAATATAAAAAAGAGTTATTTGAAATATGTTCATTATATGAAATTTCCAAATTATTTTGTAAAAAAATGTTTTATTATATAGCTGAGTAGTTTTATCTGTTCATTTGGTGTCTCATGAATTATCTAACTATTAAATTGTTCTCCAAAATAAAGTGTTATATATTTTATTATTTAGGGGCAAAGCATTTGCTCTCATTAAAAAATCTCTTCTGAGTCTCATTGGAAAAAGTGAAATGGAGGAAGAAGAAGAAATGCTTATATCCTATATCAAGTAAGCAATAATCTTTTTTTTTTTTTAAATTAAATTTACCATTTTATTAATCCATGCGCAGTTTGTTGTTATATTTTTTTAAACAGTGTATCTGTCTTTTAATAGAATTATTAAGAAAGAAATATTTCGATCAATTTGCTTTTTATTTTAATATTTGGACTCGATCCTTTTGTTACTTACAAACCTATACCTACCCTTACCTGTTGAGAAATTCGGTGATGCACCGACCAGTATCGATGGTCTCCTTTGAAGAAGATATTGTTGGGCGATTTTCTCTAAATGTTAACTTTTGCCTTAAGACAATTAGGAAAAATTCATCTCATAATTTACTTAATATTTGTAATTTTAAACACTAAGACCATATATTTAGAGATAAAACCAGCAATAAAAAACTTTAAAAATAAAAATTTTGTGAGAGTTTTAAATTGTAATTGTTAAAATAATGTAAGTACTGTCCCCTCATTAAATGTTTTAAAAACACACAAAGAAAATTTTTTAAAAATATTTTTTAATATGGATTAATAATTAATATGTAAATGTAGAGCATTTTAAATAATAATGCTTAGTTGAAAATGTATTTAATTTTTTTAAGAAATATGTATTATATTTAGAATTTTTGAAAAATATTAAAATTTTTTACTTTTTTATTGAAAAAAACATCTTTGTAACACTTATATTTTTATATTACCTTAAATGAAACCCCACTTTGTAAGCAAGCACATAATAATTTATAGCCTAAACTCTTGTTTTCATTTTTGAAATTAATTCTTGTGTGCCGGGACAACAGTACCTAGTTATAAAAAGGGACAATAATGACCAAAAACTAGAAGAACATAATTTAAAAAAAAAATTAAGAAACTACATTTCTACTCTATAATAATCTATTACTAAGAACATAATAGGTATTTTTCGTTTTACATTTTAAAATGTAATTTGTATATTTAAAATTATTTGTTCATGGTTTAGAAATTGGCATTGGTAGCATTTTTTAGATGACACATAACTTTCTTTTTAGTACATCTTGTACCTCTGATCAATAACAACAAAGTAAAATTTCAGTTCATACTTTACAAAATTCATACATTTTTGAGTATAAGTAATTAGTGGGATATAATGAAGGCCATAAAATAACTAAAACAATAAGGCGCAAATATGATAAATTTTTCAGTACAAAAAACAGCAATCAATTTGCATGTTTTTTGTTATTTCATTTGCATGCTATCTTTAGAAAAACAAACATTTTATTCCTTTATAAAATAAAAAGTACTCAATGCTAAGTGGTTATGCTTCGTTGCCATCAAAAATAGTCAAAACATTTCTTAGATTCATTAAAAATACTAATGACCACCATTTTTCCTTTTTAAATGAAATTTCTTTTTAATTTCCACAAATATATATATTTTTTTTGCTGAATAAAAAGTAATTTTATGGGATAAAACATATTCAAAAAATTAAAGCAATATGTTATAAAAACAGAGGTATATCTATTTCTGTTATTCATTTTAAACTTATGTTCTAATCACATAATTATTTATTTTGAAATTTTCAGACCTGAGAGGTACATTAACAGTGAAGTTCAAAAGGCAGCTCTTCTCTCTCATACTGTTTCTGCTTATTTGAGTATGTTAGATAAAGATGTTATATGTAGAGTGGCCATGCAAGTAGTTTCTGATACCAATTTATGGATTAGTAAAATCTTCAGGTATGATTTATGTGCTCAGTTGGCTAAGCAATGTATAATTTATCTAAGTTATAATATATATTATATATAACCACATATATATATATAACTTTATATATCAGGGATTCCTCTTATGTGCTATGGCGTGTCAAATGAGCTAAAAGTTGTTGTGAGGATGCAAAAGAAAAAAGGTTCTAAGAAATCCCCTGGGAGGTGTATTTCTCCATCACCAAAAAATAGGGTGATAGCAGATTTTTTGTAGGCAAAATTAAACTTTAAAAAAAAAAATTATTAATATAGAATAAAATAGTTTTTGCTACTAGAAAAAATGTAAACAAGAAGGATAAATAATACAAAAGAAAAAAAAAATATGCGAGGGCATATTTCAATCAATTATGGTGATTTCAGCTAAGCGTGCCATCACTGAATAATATTAAGTCAGAGTACTGTCACTGAAGAATGGAATGTTAAGTCATAGTGTTTTCATTGAGGAATTTATATTGTTTTAATGGGAGATTTATATTGTTTTATATATTAAAATTTGACTGTCTTGGGTCATAAGGAGTTTTGAAAATCTAGCGAATTCACCGTATTATATTATATTATATTTAAAAGACATATAATCTATTTTCTAATAATGTTTCTCAAGGTAAAGTATTTATCTATATTTTTTATACCTAATATTAACCAGTATATATATATATATATATATATATATATATATATATATATATATATATATATTACTTATAAAGTATGTTTAAAAAAATCATTCTAGTAAAGTATTTAACTGCCTCAAGTTGTAATGAATAAAGTCATCTTCTCCATGATTTTGAATCTCTTGAGTATCTTACATTTTGATTACTGATTAATTTTCTTCTTGCTACTTAGCTACTACAGATTTTTAACAGTTTCTATGCAGTTTGCTTTTTTTTTTGTCATAACTTTTGTGCAATGTTAAATCAAATGCTGTGATTTGGCTAAGCCTACCTTCCCTCTCGAAAGCACTACGCATGTATGTATCATGGTTTTTCTTTACTTTCTTTACAAGCACGATATAATAAGGTGTTAGATCATTGATATATTTTTTAACAATATGTTTAGAATATAACACAATACGAATGTTATGCAATGGAATGTATGACCAATAATATTTCCCTAAAATGATATATGATGTACAATTTTCCATGCGTATATTTATATTATGTTACATATATTTTTAAATATGGTTGTAATATAATATAATAAGGCTAAAATAACAGGTATATGTGTTAAAATAAAAAATGCTGTATGATACATGATTTATCACTTATATTTATATATGATGTATTATTTATTCTTAAACATTATTGTAATATACAGGGTTCCCGCGGCCTTGAAAAAGCCTTGAAAAGTACTTGAATTTCATTTTGATATTCAAGGGCCCCTAGAAGTACTTGAAAATGATATTAAATCCTTGAAAATTTCTAAATGACCTTGAAAAGTATCGAAAACTCAAGAAAACAGCCCTATTTCCAGTATTTCTATGTTTAACATTTTGACGCGTGTAAGTGTGATAGAATGACTTCCCCGTCTTTCAGATGATGACACGTACTGTTTGATTTTAGGATTTTATGTACGTTTGGCTGATTTTAGGAATTTTAAATATTGGAAACTGCGCCAGATTCTGACAAAATCTCGATTCTTATTCAGGCGATTTTAATATCGATCTTCGTATTAGACTTATTTAAATATTATGTGTTGCAGGGATGAAAGACTTCCACGAAAAAGCGGAAATCCGCTTTTTTTCCCCAATTTTGATAATTTCCGACCATGTTCCAAAAACTAAAATTTTTGGGAAGTCCTATTGGAGAAACCCAAGCAGCCCGAACAATAGTCGGATTACTGCGACTTCTGCTATAGAGTGGAAAGGAGTCTAAGCGTTTCGTTACGAGCGCCGATATTTGATTTTTTTTTTTTTTTTTTTGTTTAGCTGATTTTTTGGAATTTTAAATATTAGGAACTGCACCGGAATTTGCTAAAATCGCGATTTTTAATCAAACGATTTTAATATCAATCATCGATTTTTGTATTTAACTGATTTAAAACTTACGTGTTGCAATTTTTTTATGCAATTTAAAAATCGTACTAGCAATTCCTATTCACTCAATTTCAAAATCCAATATCGCGATTTGTATTTAAGCGTTTTTAAAACTCAATATCGCGATTTGTATTCTCGTGAGTTCAAAATCCAAATTTACTCACTGCGATTCGTATTCACGTGATCTAAAAATTATGCATCGTGATTCTTATTTACGCGATTTAAAAATTCAATATCGCAATTTGTATTTTCGTGTCTTTAAAATCCAACAGCGTGATTCGTAATCACGGGATTTTATAAATCCAAAATCGCGATTCATATTCACGCGATTTTAAAATCCAAAAACGCGATTCATATTCACGCGATTTTAAAATCCAATATCGTTATTTGTATTCACGCGATTTTAAAATCCAATATCGTGATTTGTATTTTCGTGTTTTTAAAATCCAAAATCGCGATTCATATTCACGCGATTTTAAAATCCAATATCGTGATTCATATTCACGCGATTTTAAAATCCAATTTCGTGATTTATATTCACGCGATTTTGAAATCCAAAATCGCGATTCATATTCATGCAATTTTATAATCCAATATCAAGATTCATATTCACACGATTTTAAAACCCAATATCGCGATTCTTGAAAGAAGTAGAAGTAAGCTTTCTCTTTAATTAGTTACTGTAAAGATGTGATATATTTTTCATTAGTAAGTAATTTAATAGTCGCGCCTTCCTATAATTGCTTAATTTTTTTTAATATATTAGTGGTCAAAATTTTAAAATTATATTTAAGAAAAATTTAAAGTTAACTGTCTAAATGCTTCTGCCACTTTAAATATTGAATAAAAATCTCCCAGCATAGTTAAAAGTTGCTTTTATAAATCTCAGTATCATATAGAACACTTCCCCCCCCTCCTCCTAGTGACCTGCGTTGTAAAAGTTCAGCTTTTTTTATTTTTGTCCACTTTAATGCCTGGTGTTGCAATTCGTTTTCGCGTGATTCAAAAATCGTACTCGCAATTCCCATTAAAGCAATTTAAAAATCTAATATCGCGATTTGTACTTAAGCGTTTTTTTAGCGCAATTAGTTTTTCCGCGAGTTTAAAATCCAATGTCGCTATTCGTATTCACGCATTTTGCGATATCAAACATCGATTTTCATATTTATACTCGATTTGAAAACTACTCGTTGCAATTCATATTCACGTGACCATGTCAAGTGCGTATGATCGATGCTACTGAAAAAAAGTTAATTCAAGTATGAGTGGTTAATTAAAAAAGTCAGTGACCAAAATTGTTACTAAGAATCTATCAGAAGGTATTGAGGTGAAAGTTGGCATCTGTTTCAATTTAAAATGGTTGACTGGTAATAAATTTAAAGTGATAATCAAGCCGGAACATCCAATAATTGATTAATTTTCTTAAATTGAAAAGTGGTCGAAATTTCAAAATTATATTTAAGAACAATTTAAATTTCACTGTCTAAATGCTTCTGCCACTTTAAATATTAAATAAAAGTCTCCCGAGTTGTTTTTAAATATCTAATTGATATCACATTATTATATAGAACATTCCCCCCTTTTGCCCGAATCTTTGCTTATTCAGACTTTGTATACCTAGCTTAAAATAAGGCTTAATGCAAAATTCAAACCTGACGTTTTTATGCATCATGAATTTTATTCTCGACTTGATGCCAATCACCCTTGTTTTTTTATTTTTTATATATATATATATATATACTTAGATCACTTTCCGAAATCAAGAGAGAGCAATGGAAGTCTTATTTTTCAGTACTGCTATTATCGACTAGCATTTATCGTCAAAACATTTTAGTTTAAAATGTTAAATTTTAGTCTATCTTTAACTAAAATTTAAGTCCTTGAGAATTTTATAATAAGTCTTAAAAAGTCCTTGAAAAGTACTTAAATTTTATTTTTATAGTAGAGCATGAACCCTGAATATAATCATAATATTAAAGGAATTTGTAAAAAATAATACTGCTTTAATTATTAAAAGACGCCCGGTGGCTGAGCGGTAGCGCTTTGCGCTGTCGTGCCACAGGTCCTTGGTTCGATCCTTGGGCCGGGCAAGGCCGACTCAGCCTTTCATCCCTTCAGTGGGTCGATAAAATGAGTACCAAGCATGCTTGGGAACTAACACTGGGGGTTCCGCGTTCGGCTGACCACCTGACCGGAACATATGCTCCTGCACCCCAGAGCCCAAAGGTCAAGAAAACTGAGATGGGCACAGTCGGCCTTGGCCCTCTTAATGGGCTGTCGCGCCACTGAGTTAGTTAGTTAATTATTAAAATTTTATACTATTTATTGTTTGTTTTAGATTTTATGACTGTCTCACTTACTTTAGTAAAGACAGTAGGGAAGGTCTTATTAGAGTTATTCGTATGGTTCTACATTTAAGATATCTAAGATATTCTACAACTGGATATGAAGCTTTGTTTCCTAGGCCTCCTGTTATTTATTACTGTGATCCTTATGCCCAAGGGGTTGGGAAATATTTATCCCATTTATGTTCTCAGGTTAGTATGAACTATAGTACTATTTCACCATATTTTACTTTATTATATTTTTTTTGAAAAAAAACTACAGTTTTTTGTGTGCAGTGCCTGAAAGTACAAATATTACATCAAAACTTATAAATGCTTATTCACCATTTATTTTGCCAATTTTTGCAAATTTTTTAGAAACCTTTATATTTTAAAACAATTTACAAATGTTTCAATTTGTTTTTAAATAAATTACATTTTAAAAAAAATTTCAGTAATGCTTCAACTTTTTTATTCCAGCTTGGATTGCCCCTATCTTGCATAACTGCTATTCCTTGTATCTCTGGAACTGTTGAAAATCAATTTAAAATGGTATTACTTTATATAATTATTTTCTACTTCATTATTAACTTACTGTAGTTAAATAAGTCTCACAGGAACAAGGAATTTATTCAAAGTGTTGTTGTCTAGTTGCTGTCACAAAACTAGCCAAACTACTAATGTTTGACCCATCGTCATATTATTAATTTGAATTTTTACGTAAAGTAATGTGATGCAAAAATTTATATGTAATTGAATTTCAAAACTATCTACAAATTATTTGAAAAATTATTTTTTAAGTAATAAAAAAAATTTTTTTTGGTAACAACATGATAGTATAGTAATGACAGATGACTTAATTAAGCCTTTGCATTAAAATGCTACTTAAACTAATATAAGCATGAAATCATTTAAAATACGATGACTGATATTTTTATATAATAACTAGCAATCATGAAATAATGTGGTTACTAAATACTAAGATATGAAAATTTTAAATTTTGGAGTTATGACTTTTGATGTCCCATCATCAAAAATATCTGAGAGTGAAAGGTTAAGATTTCTCTGAACAGTGGTCCTGAAGTTCATCTTGGTTTTGCTTCTACTTTCTTTTGTTCACAAAAAAAGTTTTAAAAAATTTAAAACTATTTGTTCATATACTTTTTATTTAGCATAAATTTAAATTTGCTTTCAATTTAAAGCTTTTAAATAGCCTTGAAAGTAAAATATTTTCACAAGCAAAGAATAGTAATAGATTAAAATGTTAAATTCTCTACAAATTTCTTATATTTCTAAAGATTTATTGAAAAAATTTTTTTTTTAGGATTTTTATTATTGATTGATTAGATAGCATTTAAAACCAAAAACGGAATGCATAGTAGTTAATGATGAATGAACTTTCTGTTTTCTTGTTATTTATAAATGGTATCTTTTCAGGATACTGCAGCATTGGAAAAATGCATAAAAGATGATTTATCAGCAGCTAAAACGCCACTTTTTGTAATTGCCAATGCTGGTTCTAGCATGGTTGGCCATGTTGATAACTTGCAGAAAATACAAGAAATTTGCATTGCTCATAATGTGTGGCTACACATTGAAGGACATGGTTTAGCTGCTCTCAGTTTAGTTGCAGTCTCAAATTTGGTTTGTACAATTTATAAATCTGTATCAAATTTCACTCCACAGTTTAGACACAAACTATTGATCTAATCTTTAGTGTAGATAATAATAATTTTTTAAATTAATCTAAATTGACATCATAATTATTTGTCAGTATGTATTAAAGAAATTTTGAGAATATATTTTAAAATATTTCTTGAAGTAAATTGTTTGTTCCGCTATTATAAAGTGTTGCATTTTTTTTAAAAATTATATTTACCAAGCTTGCTGTTCTAAATAAACTTCGATTTACAATTGGATACTAGCTTAGAGGTACTGTAATCTCCTTTTGGATGAAATACTGTATTTTTTGCTAAAAATATATTATTTTATTGCTAATACTTTGAATTTTTTAAGTAATAGTTATAGACTTATATGATATATATTTTCATTTGCTTGTAGCATATACCATATTCATTATCTGTGAATTTGAATGAAGTCTTTGCTATTTTTCATTTTGATAAGTAATATGCTTTAACTGCATAAAGAAAAAAAAAAGTTCATAATTTCTATGAATACATGATTCATCTGTGAAATAGAAAAACATTTTTACTACCAATAAAACAAAAGAGAAATTAAATGAAATATATGAATACGTTGTTATGTTTTTAAGTTGAAACTAGTGTAATAAAAAAAACTGCATTAATAGGTTGCAATTAATTGAATTTTAGAAGTAATTAAATTTCAATAGTAATAAAAAAGCTATTTTTGTTGTTTTTTAAGCTATTTTTTAAATTTTTAACTAAAATATCAATATGCCAATCGCACAAGATATAAGAAAGAATTTGTAAGCACTAAAGGAATGCTATTATTAATCTTTTAATGGGCATATGTAGAATTAGTTGAAAAATTGTTTATCTGAACTGTGTACTAAACATAGAAGATAAAAAATTCAGTCTTTTGGCTTTGTTTTTTCAAAGTGACCTATTTTCAAGGTGAAAGATATTTAATGTCTGTATTTTAACCAAAAAAGGCATTATTATTCAATATATTATTATTTAGTCAAAAAGGGAAGGCTGTCATTTAAAAAAGATGGTAAAATTGAGTCTCTCTGGGTTTTTTTTAATACTATGCATTCTCTTAATTTATCTCTGTTATAATGAAATGTCTAAAAGACATGTTCTCTGTAAATCCATTTATCATTTTATAATGATTAAAAATCTCGTTTGATTAGTAATGTCTTATATTTTATCTACTATTCAGATAATCTGTTGCTGTTTCCAGATCTCACAAATTAACCTTATGCTATCAATTTAAGATTTTTCTTTAATTTATTTTATTTTTATGTATACTTTTCTAATATTTTAGCCCTCCAATTTGGGAGACAGCATGACACTGAGCCTTGGTGAATGGATTGGTCTTCCATCTTTACCTTATATTGTATCCTTCATTAATGAACTAAATATATTTTAAAATAATTGCAGCTGTTTAAATGTATTTACAATATCAATCATATTGATTTGAGTAGTATTCAAATTGATAATTGATAACATATGTTCCTAAGCAGTGTTGGAATTGAAATACAACAAAACCATCATTTAAAATCACAAAACAGTAAAATTTATGAAAAACTTGCCACACAGATACACTTTTATCAGTAAGACAAATTACAAACCAGGAAGCATGAATTGGACTGAGGCAAGATAAATATATTATTAAAAGTTACAACAAATTGAAAACGAAATAATTCTAGATAAATATATTATTTAAAAGTTCGAGAGAGTAATTTAATAAAAAAGAAATTTTTTTTGGAGAATTTGTTTCTTTTGATTATTAAAAAGTGCTTGAAAAATGAATTTATGAACATACTATAGATTTTCCATGTTTTTTTCATTCTTTTTTCTTGAATGTAATAAAACAAGTTGCCTGCAAAAATTTTAGTTCCACTTGAACTGAAGTTTATTCTCTGGTAAAGAATTAAATAAAACTTTTATAAGATTACATAAACTATAACTAATATTTTACTCTTTACAAATTGAGACTTGTAATATTTATTAAGTTTGATTTAGCATTCTTAACTTATATTAGACTTTGTATAAAACCAAAGAAATGGCTGCAATGCATGCTGCTGGCCTGGGACAAGCTGTTAATGGACAATTGGATTTTCTTCCTGTTTGGTTTACTGTGCAAACCTTAGGCTATGAAACATTAAAACAGATGATTTGCCACTGTTTTAAGTTGGTAAGACTATATTTTTATCCATTATATTTTTTTATTTGTGTTTGCCTATTAGACAATTCTTAATGTATGAACATTCTAAAATAAATTTAAATTGTTAATTCCTGTTATATATATTTTTGAAATAAGTTTACGGCACTTAAATGAAACAAAATATTTTATCTTTTACGAAAATTCAACTTTAATTTTTGTTTCTTTCATTGAATTAGTTTTATTCATTTCTGAAATAACGTAACTTCAACATTAAACTTTCCGAAATTAGTTTTTATAAAAAATATTTATTATACATGCATTTGTATAATAAATATATATTAAATATTTACAATGTTTTCTACTTTTGATCCTAAAATGTCTTTGAATATTGGACAACTATTAATAGGACTTTTATAGGTTTATTATGTAGAACCAATAGTTTGATGTCTATATTTTGTAACATTGGTCCTGGAATGGTTTTGAATATTTCATTAATATTGATTTCTATATAGGACCTTTATAGACTCACAATATAGGAGTATCTATAGTTTGTAAAATTGATCTGATATAGAAATGAATCTTGGTCCAATATTGAAAGCCATTCAAAATTAGAAATTCTAAACATCCCAATATTGTTCCCTCAGTGCATGTTCTTGTAGAACCCATGTTGACCTAATTTAGGCTTAAGATAAAACTGTACATTAAAATAATTTTAACAGAAAACTGTTATCACAGTTGGCTAATTCCATGCATGGATTATCTAATAGTCTAAAAAAAAAGATATGCATTTAAATTAAGACTAAGGGATTAATATTAATATCATAATAAAATAAAATTTATCTTAAACTTCTGTCACTGCTTGTTTTGTTCATATGTAACTTCTAAATTTTATCAAAATTATCTTTTTTTTACAAGTGATTAAACATGGTTATGACTCACAAGACTTTATTTTAGTGTGAGTCATGACTGAATTTGCACATGTGCAGATATAACATGACATTTATGTTTGGTATAGTATATTTTTTTGGTATAGTAGCTATAGTATATTTTTTTAATATAATATGTTAAGCAAACAATAAAGATGAAACAAAGGTTACATTCCATATTGTTGTAACATGGTTATTTTCATAGCTGTATTTAATGTGAGTCACATACATTGCATTTTCTCATTATAATATTTTTTTTCATTTTTCGTTCTTAGACTGACCTTTAGTTAGAAAGTTTTGAAAGATTTCCATAATTAATTTATTCATTATTATAATTATAATTATAATAATGAATAAATTAATTCAGGAAATTTCATTATATGTAATATTCCCTAATTATATTTAGTTAATGTGAGTCATATGTATATTGCATTTTCTCATTATAATATAATTTTTCTTTTTCTTTCTTAGACTGACCTTTTGTTAGAAAGTATTGAAAAATTTCCTGAATTAAGAATAATTGTAAGTTTTACTTTTAATTATTTTATAAAAAATAATAAAGCTACAAATTTATTAAGAGAGGTTTATGTATTTTTTAGAAAATGAACTTGAAACTTTTAACTTTCTTTATTTTAATACATTAAACGTTTCTTTTTAGAGTAAAAAAAGGGTTCTTAATAAAGATGGACATCAATATGAAATTTCCACAGAAGACAAAAACATCCCGGCAACGGTATTTATATTTGAATATGGTGAAGAAAAATATACCAATATTGCAAAATATTGTATTTTTAAACAGAAATAATTACACAGCTTTAGAATTTAAGATATAGCTATCCTCTTTTCCTTTTGAAAATTAGTTGTTTTGAAATAAAATCTTTTTTTAATACTTTTCTGTTCTTGCATTAGATTTAGTTTAGAATTTAAAAATGGTAGAATGATAGTTTATTGTATAAATTTTTTTAATATCCATTATTGTATCATTGCATTATTTTGTATCCATTATTGTATGTATTTATTATAATTTCTTCTAATATTTTTAGGTGCTGTTTGATGTATTCACACCTGTTCTAGTGTTTCAATATGTGCCCCAGTCTTTTAGAGGTAATGAATTATTATTAAACTATTCACATTCAGTCAAACAAAAGTAATTAATATAACATTAAATCCTATTTAAGTGTTTTTAATATAGTAAATAAAATTAATAAATTTTAAAGATTGACATAATTATAAACTTGGATATTATTTACAAGTTCACAAATTACATCAAATATAATTTATAATATTCTTTCTCATAAATTTAATACCCATAATGTGTATTATTTTTTAAGATGTATAAACATTTACAGTAATGTCTCAGTCAAATCTTTGAAAGCATAATGTTTTTCTGTGATAAATAATATTTGTGGTAAAATAAATAAAAAATGTTATAAATATACATGCTGAAAATTATTTTTTTATCTTTTGTAGATAGTGATGTGCCAGAACAGAATCCACCATATTTTGATAATTTGAATTCTTGGGTTAGTGTGCTTCTTTTTTTAATCAAAATATTGAAAAATGTTTTTCAATAAATATAACCAATTTTAAAATTTTGTATATCAATTGAAATTACGATAGGGACATCTATAATCAGACACATCTATAATTTAGATTTTTTAAAATTGTCCATCACAGAATTTTTTGATTTCCTAAAACCTTAGATATAGGTTTGGATTTAAAAAGAAATTGCTGTGATTTATTTACTATGCAACAATATCTGATCCTGAAATATGAACTCAACATTTTTGTCTTTTACATGAATTCAAATAACTTTTAATTTAATGTTTTTAATTTGGAGTAATGTTAAATTATGAAATCAATAAATAATAATAAATGAATAAAAAAAATTTAAATTAAGAAATAGTTCGTCTTAATAATTTTATTTTTCTTGATGGAGTTCATTCAAAAAAGTTAGTTTTTAAATTTAGCAATGAGTTAGTTTTTAAAATAATGTATATTTGCTAATTTGTATATTTTTTTTTTGTATGCTTTATTTTGATTCTTGGGTAAATTCATGAAAAAAGAACCACCATACATTATAAACCAATTGTTTTGAAATTTACAAAAAATAGGTTTTATTTTATATTATATAAGGTGCTGTATTTATTATCTATTGTAAGGATAACTTTAAAAGTGGTTTCAAATTATTATTAGACCTTGTGTATCATCTTGGTTAGTGTTCTATGAAGTATCGATTGTGAATTATAAAGCATTTTTTGGTTAATCACTCTTTAAATATGTTATTTGATTATATTACTAGCTCCAAATTCATTGATTAATCTTATAATTCAGCATTTAAAAAAATTTTATGCTTAATGACTAAGATTAACTATACTTACACGATTTTTCTATTTTTTTTAACGAAACAAAATAAGACATTAAAGTTGTTAGAGATACATAAAATTTTGATTGTATTTTTCTCTGATTTTTTTTATACCAGAAACTAACTATAAGATTAAATAGAAATTGAAAATGCCAATTTTTCTTAGAGTTAAAATTGTTTAATTGGAAAGAAAAAAAAAAGGGCTTTTTAAACTAGCGTATAGTGTAACAAAATGAAGCAAATTCTTCCATCAATCACATCTTTTATCTATATTTCTTTCTAAAATTAAACTGCTAATTTAACTATTAAACTTTAAAGTTTTTGATTCCAATTTCATTTAAAGTTTTAAAGAAGATAAGATTTTAGTAAAATAGTTACTCTCTGTAATTTTTTAAAATATGTCAATTTATTATGGAAAAATGTTAATATAAGTTAGTAATTTGGTAATATAAATTTATAAAGTTAATAATTTATTCAATGATAATCTAAATTTTTGTAAAGATTGTGGAAATTTAATAAATAAGTTTAGATCTGAACATTCTAAATTGTGCTTTCTAGTTGATACAAATAATGGCAAGGCAGGTACCATCTATAAGAACAGAAATCTTAGAATTAGAGGGATTTGGAGTTTGTGTTAGGATTTGTCCACTGGAAAATGCACATAGTAAGTAATTTCAAACACATATCTTTTAGATTAATATTATTCTATGAATCTTACATGACTTAGCATACCATTTATATTTGATTAAAAAAAATGCTATTTTTTTGCTCCCACTATTTAAAATTTTAAAGATAGCTTTTACCTTTTCTGCACTTACAATAATGTAAGAAAGTAATTTATTTTATCATAATTTTAATTAAATTTTTCTTAAAATATCATCTTAAAAATAACAAAATATGGAAACCTACGCTGATCTATTATCTTCCTATTAGTTATCTATTAATTAGCTGCAGGTTATGTCCTTTTTAGTATGAATTTCTTTGTTTAGCTAAGTGGATTTCAAAAGTATAAAGATGTGGCTCTCTCAGGAACTAACTTAAATTAGCTTACTTTATTTGTTTCTCTTCTATGCGTTCTTTTGCTTTTATGTGTTTCAATTTTTGCGTTTTATTTTATATTTTATATACATTATTAGCTATATACTCTACTTTTAACTATCTTAAAAATCTACTTTTAACTATCTACTTTTAACTATCTAACTATCTTAACCCTATGTTAAAAATGGTTTTGAATAAAAAAATTTGCTTGTAGTAAACATAAATAGTCATTAAGAAATATTTATTCATGTTTACATGAGGCAGTTTGTTATTCTAAAACATTTTTTCTCGATTTGTTCCTTTAACCTTCATCCTTATATGCCTTTCTCGACAGCAAGTGTTTAATTTGAGAAATACTGGGAAATCATCAAATATTTGCAAATTCGTTAAATGTTTAATGCTCTTTTATTTCCTCTAAGTATAAAATATGTCGTCTTCCTTTGAAATAGCATCAATGTTTCACGAGTGTACATTTGGCATGTGCAGCTATTGTTTTATTTTTTTTATTAAACTATTGTTTTAAAATGAAGGAGATAATAATGTCCTGTTAATAATCCTGATATTAATTAATGTCCTGAAGGGTGAAGTAGGCTTCGAAGACACCTATTACAGAATAAGTAAAAAAGGAAAGGAAAGTTTTCTACGGGGTTCTAAGATTAAAATAAAAGTTTAAATTAATATATATTATTGTTTTATTCTTATAATAAAAAATTTATCAGAACATAATTGAATTTTTACATACTTGTGTAATAATTCTTTTATTTATTTTATGAGTTTAACTTATATTTTTGGCGCTAATTTGCCTAGTTTGAATATTAAAATATGAATAAAACTTTTTCTTTCATATTCTTAAACTGTCAAATGGAATTCCTAGTATATTTAGTAAATAATTAATATTTTGTTAATTTAATTGAGGAAGCATTCTAAGTCTTGAATTTGATTAAAAACTTCGTTTAAAAATTGCAGTTAGTAAAATTTATAGTTATTTTTTAAACATATTCAATTATATCACGAAAGATTACTCTCGTTTCTTAATTCTAAATTTTGGTCTTGTAAGACTGTTGAAATAATGCATTTAATTGTTGACATTTAATTTTTCCTAAGTGGTTTTTAATTTTTGTTGCTTTTTTTTCTTTTTAGCACTTTGTTCCACACAGCAAGATGTGGAACAATATCACATTTGCCTACAGCAACAAGTTGTAAGTGTTTATTTATTTTTCCTAAATAAAACAGTGTGTTCTGTGTCTTTCTTTTCAGCAAAACACTCTGTATAATTTTCACATTTGCATTATCTGCAAATATGCAATATGGCAACTCGTTTTCAATTACCATATTTGTAATTTTTAACATTACTGTTTGTCCATTTCTAATTGTTTTAAAGAATAATATATATCTGTAAGAAAATTTTAAATACTAGCTATAAGTATCTTAAAAAATAGATTGCTTAAATTATTTTTTACAACAATTTTGTACATATTTGTCTTATATTATAAAGATTTCATTAACTGACATACTCTTTTGTTTGGAACAACAGTGCAATTCGTTTTGGTGTTCCTATGTGAAAATTGTGTTGTAATTAATAGTGTAATTTCAGTGTCAGATTCGCTTTATATCTCCAATTAAACAGGTTATCTGTAGATCATAATGTTAATTACATATGATGCAGTAGAGCATTCATTCCCTATCCAATGAGGTGAGCCGGGTTCAAATCCTAACCATGGCTCGTTGATAAAAATTTTGCACTCGGCTCACACCAACCACAGTGCAGACGTAAAATATCCTCAGTGGTAGATGGATCATGGGTTAGAGTACCCTTGCCATGGGTGTTTTTCATAGTTTTCCTCACCATGTAATGCAAATGGAGGTTGGTTCCATTAAAAAAGTCCTCCACAAAAACGAATTTCTCCCAATACTTAATCAAACAGTTCCCTTGTCTCCTAGATTGGATTCAAAATTACAGAGTTGAACATTAGTCGTCGTAAATTCCAAACTTGGGCCGGCTGTTTAATGACTGTTATAAAATAAAATATGATGCAGTAAAGGCAATTCAGGCTTTCTCTTGCACTATTAAACTCAACCGGTCTTCTGCATCTCTACCTGTTTTCTTGAAAAATGTAGCTGATTATATCAACTTTGACTTTCTCTACAATTGAGTTCTAAATCATTCTCTTTCTCTCCAGGTTTTTATTTCCAGTTTTTTATTTAAAATTTTTTGAGGTTTTTCCTCAATGTGATCCAGCCATCTTAGCCTTGTTCTTCTTCTTTTCCCATTATATAATTTCCCTATCATGATTTTTTTAAGCTTAGACCTGTCTGTTTCCTTCATTCTCTCGATATTTCCTATCTACTGTATTCCTTTAGCTTTTATAAATCTTATGATGTTTTTCTCTTTATTTTATTTATTTTTTAAATTTCATGGTTTTATCTTTTTCTGCATGGTTTATTTCCATAAATTCTTCTAAGTTTAAAATTTCTTAGTGATTTCAATCTTTGTTGAATAAAACCTAGGTTTCAGATTTATATGTTACTTGTGGCTTTACTTGGGTTTTTATATCTCCATTTTACATTTTCTTTAAAGTAATTTGCTTTTTAGTAATTTTTTTTCTTTTCAAATGCAGTTTTGTTTTCATTTTATATCTATTTATTTATGATTTCATTAAGTTGTGAAATTATAAATAAATAGATCCAACAATGATGAATTTCACAATTGTTTATTTCATCACTTCAATTATTCAAGGAAATTTGCTATCACATTCAAAAGTAAAGGTCTTCTGACTTTGACATAACCATGAATTTTGTTTCGGCTTTATTAGACCTATTTAATTTGCTTTTCCATTAAGATCTTTTATTAGTTATCTCAGTTTATTTTTTGTTCTCACAATAATTACTATATCCTCTACATATTTGTGTTGACTTTGGGAATTATATTTCCTTTTTGGCTGATTGATGTGATTACCAAGTGCAGGGAAATATTGAAGAACATAGCTGATAACAAATTACCTTGCTTAGCACCTAAGTGTTGCTAATTTAATAGTATTCCAAACCTCTGCATTGCTTTATACAATTTTTTTCTTTTGATGTTATCAAATGCGTGATTGAAGTCTATAGAAAGCATATGTAAATCAGTATCATATTCATTAAACTTTTCAATAATCGGATCCATAGTTCCTTCATTTTGTTTAAATCCGCAGTGATATTTTCCTTCAAATTTTTCTACATAAACATATTTTACATATTGTATTTAGTAATACCTCTGTTGTTTTTACAATCATGCTTATTCCTTTTTTTTTGACACAGAGTAAATAATTCTTAGATTTCATTCCTCTGGCATGACCTACTAAATTTCTTTTCCTGTCGGTGTAAAGTCTTCGTAAACAGTGTCTTGATCTTCGATCAGTTATAGGAAATCATCTATATTACGATTCTCTGTAACTAATTAAAAATTGGCTGTGCTGTTTTTTAAAATGCAATGCAATACATGATCAAGTTAATGCCAATTGTGATTCATAAATCCCCTAATTGCAATGTATGGTTTTTCAAGTTAAGGAATTGCCATTTCTAATTTATTAATCAAGTGAATATTGATTAGAATGTTTGATTCTTGCATTGCAAAAGTAAGCAAAAGTAATCAATTAGAATCAATCTTTGTTAGAATCAATTTGTAGTATTTGAAAAGCTACTGTTCAACCACACAATTTAAATGAATCCCTTTTGCAAACTGAAAAGCAAATGTTGTCATATTAAGGCTTTAATTATGTTTCATTTTTTGTTGTGCCCAACATTTGCTATATAATTCAAAACTATTGTTCTAATATACTTAAAGATAGCATCTATCAATTTTTAATAATTTTAATCACTGTACACTGTAGAAAATAATAATAAAGTATCAAAATTGTCTGAGAATTTAAATTTTGTGCTCCTAGTCTCACGAATGTCAGATAATTATGACTCGAATGTACTAATTTTTATGCATATGTTTCTGCTCAAACTGACCAAATTAATATTATTTTGATTTCTTATAGGAAATTTTAAATTCAACTGTTGCTCAAAAGGAACAATTATATGAAGAATACAAAAAATATCCCAAACTTCAACTTGTAAATATTGCCGAATGGGCTGGTATGGGAGGTGTAAGGTGCGTTACCTCTTTGTGGTTTAAATAATAAATTTTTTAAAAATAATTTAAAGTATGTTATAATTAACTATATGTTTGTTTATTCTTGATTTCAAAAGGTAGAGTAAAACTAAACAAAACACTAAATTATATACTTGACTAAAAACCATGCTTGAAAACTTAAAATATTATGAAAAAAAAAAGTATTTATCTCTTATCATAAATGAACTTTAAATTGATGTTTTTGATTAAAGTGAACTTTAGTATGTGTAGTTCAAAAAAAAAAAAAAAAAAAAAAAAAAAAAAAAAAAAAAGAAATATTTCTCCAGCATTTGAAAGAAATATAAAGTTAATTCTAAATAATTATAGTTGTTGATGAAATTCCAGATATTAATCCAAAAGTTAATTAGATACAGTTATTAGTTACGTACTACAATTAAGATTATTATATGAGTTATATAATAATTTTTTTATACATTTCCAAGTAACTAATAAATTTGTGATTTTGAAACAGGCTTTTTCAATTCATGATTAATAAGAAATAAAATGATATTGATAGTATATACAGACAAAACTTAAACTGTTTATCCACATTTAAAAATAAAAAAAGTTAAGAATTAATAAAATTTGTTAATTTTGATGCAGTTCTGGATTTTAATTCAAAGCTTTTAGCAAAGATTTTACTTAAAAATTGGCCATGCATGAATTTTTTAATTTTTAAATTATAATATTAAAAAAAAATAATATTGTTTTGCACTGTTTGCACTGTTGAATAACCTTGCATTGAAAAAAATGGAAAGTAGAAAAATATTTAATTTTTTGTACAAATCCAGGTTACTAAAAATTCGTTTATGATCAAAAACAGTCTATATTTTGATATAAACTTTTTTTTAAATGAATTTATGAATAATTAGGGTTAAATTAAAATAAATATTTTGCGAAATACTTCTAATTTTCCATTTTAGTATTTTGAGATAACATTTTAGTTTGAAAAACTATGAAAATATCTATAAGCGAAAGCTTTCCAAGTTTAATTCAGCAGATAAATAGATTGAAACAAACAAAATTTTGTTATTCAATTTAATTATGACACAAGTTTGAATTGTAGCATGATGTAGTGAAATAGTTTAACTATTCTCTAGCAGTCTACTTTTTATGTAAGCAAAAGTTTCACAACACTTTTCTATTTGTATATTTTGTTTTATCCTTTAGTTTTAGAACCAGACAACAGCTGTAGTTTCTAGAACTTCGTCACTTTTAAAATGTAATATTATTATTTATTAACTTTGTTTGAATTATCGTACAAAGTTAATTTTTGTTTCAATTTCTCCCTATGAATTATTTAGAAACAAAATGTGTAGTGCTTTTTACATAACTTATTTTAAACTCCATTAAAATACTTTCTATTTATAAATTAAAATATACATTATATAGTATATATTTCATTTTGATGTAATATGTGTTTAGATATATTCCTGATTTTTGGGCTGAAAGATTGAATGAACTGACTGATACTGGAAAAGCAGATATTAATCAGTTAAATACAGAGCTTGTTTCTAAACTTAAAGCTACTGATTCAGCATTTTCTCTTGGTAAGTTTGGTATAATAATTAATGTTTATTTTTATATTATTTCAGTTGATTAAAAGTTTATTTTTTAATATTTGTTTTCAGCTAGAATTGATTATGGTAATGTATTACATATATTTAACATTATATCACACACTTTGTTTTAAAGTATTTTTTTGCACCTTTTCTAAATAATTTTTAAAGTTGAATTAAATAGTCTTATCATATTCATGTTAATTGTATGTTATTGTGGTTATCAATAACTAGATTTTTATTTTATTAGTTTTACTAGCTTTTTATATAATAATTTCATGATTCAATTTATAAAATTTTAATGTAATTTTCTTTTTGCTCAATAGTTTAGTAGATTTCAAATAAAGATGACTTTCTTTTAAAAATGACAATTATGTGTAAGCTTGATTGTTTAAATTAAATTTTAGCTGTTTATCTTGTTACAGAAATGTACTTTTTTACTTATTTAATAATTATCATTACTGTATTTGTTTGATTAATGTGATGTTTAAAACTGTTCCTATAGTAAGAGTCTGATTTCATATTTGTTTTATGATTTTTTTGTCACATATTCATTTTATTATAAATTTTTTATTACAATAAATATTATAGGTGGAGTACCAATTAGTTATGAATTGGAATTATTTCAGTCTTTATTACTCAGGATAGTAATTATATGTATGGGCATTTCAAAATACAAAACAATTCAGTTTAGTTGTTAGTTATGTGATTGCATTGTTAGTTTCCTGATACCCCTTTCAACTTTCAATCAAACACGTTTGAGGAAATTAAATCTGTAATGTAATTCAGTAATATTTATAATATTATTTATTGTATATGATTTTGAAGAAAACAATAGCAAAATATTGACAAATTTATCTTATTTAAAATTTTATGCTCGACCTTTTTTTTAGCTTTTAAAACATTAGGTTACAATAATGAAGCATTTATTTATGTTTGAATTAATATCTGAATAATATTATTAAATACAAAATTTCTTCTGGAAAATACGTTTCCAGATTTATTTATTCTTTTATACTCTGTAAACCACATAACAGAAAAATAGATAATTCTGTTACACACAGACAGGAAATTGTTTCAACGTATGATGGACTTTCTGAACTTTGGAAACATTCTTTATATTACTGTGTAATTTTGTTGCTTTACTTTATTATTTTAAATCATGATTTACACTAGGGGACAAATTTTTTACTGCATTTATACAAAGACTTCCTCTTGCCTGATTTGGGTGATGGGATTTCAAGTAGTATAGCTCTTAAAGCTACAGTTTTTTAATGACATTTTTAATTTGTTTTTCATTGAAATGTACAAGTTTAAAGACGTTATTTATAAGAGGGGGTTACGTAAATGTTGATACAAATTTTTAGGGGAGTTACGGCACATTATCAAGATTAAAAATAGCATAGAAACCTGTGCCCAAAAATGTTATCATATGTTGCTAGGGGCACTTCTCTGCTATGAACTGTTTCTTTGTATGCTAAACAGGCAATAGGGAAGCGCTCCTGGCCGCGTATGACAACATTTCTAGGCATGGGTTCCTAAGCAGTTTTAATCCTGATGATGTGCCCTGACTCTTAGAAGTTTGTCGCAACATTTATGTGACCCTCTGATATGTAATGTTTTTAAACTCATACATTTTGATAAAAAATTTACTAAGAATGTCATTTATTGTCATAAAAATTTTGTAAAAAAATTTGTAGTTTAGGCAGAAAAACCAATAGCAGATATGAAATCTTCGACGTGAAAATATCTAAAATCCATTAAAAAAATCTTCTGCAACGGAAAATTTGTTCCCCAAAATGTGTTGTAAGCTTAACAATCTCTTGGACTGCTAATGTACACACATAGTAACAAATTTTTTTAAAAAATTAGTATGTAAATATTTTGAATGCTTTCTTTTTGTGAATTATTGTTTCACACATTTTTTTCTGCACGATTTGAACTGATGGAATTTTCAGGTTTTTTGTTTTCTTTTCCATCTCATGTCTGTATCCAGTCAATAGGCATAGTCTATTATCATAAACAGATAAAGAAAAGACCATGTCAATAGTAAAAATGTTTTTTGTTCTTAATCTTTTAAATTCATTGTCAGGATCCAGTTTGCATAATTTTCAAATTTAGTTAAATAACCAGTGATTATTTTTAGGCGAAGCTGATGATGGCATGCTTTGTGTTCGTTTTGGCATGGTTGATGCACATTTAAATTTAGATGAATTGATGAGTGTTGTTACATCAGCTGGGCAAGAATTGGAAGAATCTTCTAAAGTGAGTGTACTTAATTATTTAAATGTCAGAAATCATAAACTATATATATGCATATAAATTTTCCATAAATGACACGAAAATCCTGGTTATTTCTCTATATTAGCAACACTTGTGCCATGAATTAATGTGCTAGATCTATTGTTGCTTTTTAAAATTATAAATGCATCACATGCAAAAACACTACTGATTTTTAATTAGAAACTTACATGCACCTAAAAAATAATTTTTTCTCCAATTGTTTGTTTGTCATAATATGTTAATAGTGCAATCAAATCTTTAGGTCTTATGTATGGTTGTGTAAACATTAAGAATATCACAGCAATTTTGAGTTTTCAAAAATTGATTTATCTATCTTTGTGAAGCATTAAATAAATTTCATTTGTGAAATATTAAATAAATTTTTATAAACATAGGTGGTTGTTTTGTATTCTAATTCAATTATATACTTTAATAATAAAGTTACTTACTCAATAGTATGAATTGGTACTTGCTTTGAGAATGTTAGGTTCTTTTTTTTTAGTTTTCTTTAAAAAAATCAATAATTAGGTTTGTTATATTTATTTAATATGGATTTTAGTAGCGTCTGACATCCTATGAAATCTTCTAAGATTCACTTTTTTTTAAAAAAAACTTTTGTATGAATTAAAGCTCTGTCAAACATGATATGTAAAAGGAGTACTCTCCTATTAATGCATTTAAATTTCTAACAGTTCTTAGAGATTCACTTATTATTAATTAAATACTATTCAGTAAGGAGTTACAATTCGTTGTAAAAGAGAATGACTCATAGATGTGAAGAAACCAAGCTGTTCCCATAAAGGGGCTAAGTGAAATATAAAAACTGAAGAAATTTTAAAAAGTTATTTTTTATGATTGTATTATATAATCGAAACATTATAAAAATGGATCCTAATTAGTGAGTAAAAATCTGTGTTCTACAAAAATGTATGACACAAAATTTAAATACATATTAATCTGGATATTTTTATTATCTTTTAGTTTCTTGAAAGTATGTCAGAGGTTGTAAGGCAAGGAATTGAAGAAGCGAATAAAGAGTTGATGCAAGAAAACCAAGAAAAACTAATGCAAGAAGTAAGTATTCACGATTATAACCTAACCTATATTTTAATTGATCATTAGATTTTCAGTAAAATTTTTTTCCAGTTATGATGCTAATATGAAATTGTTTACTCTCAGAGATGTATCTGCTCGTCATCTAAAAATATTATAAATATTTGCTAAAGCAAATATTTATAATATTTTTAAATTAATTTTTGTAAAACCAACTATCACAATTTTTCAGGGTGTACTGCGTCAGGTTCCTGTTATAGGTTCCCTCGTTTCTTGGTGGTATCCAGCCCCTACTGAAACTGGTATTAAAGGTCGAAGTTTCAATTTATCTTCAGGTACTATATTTTAAATATTGAATTACAGCTGCAATGTGTGTTTATCATTTTGTAAGTAAGATGTTTTAAAAAACTTGCATTCTTTCGAAATATAAGGTTTATTAAAATGGGTGTAGGGTGTGTTTTAAAATTTCTTGTTTGCATGTATTTTAAAGTAGCATTTGGCTACAAATCTTGATCCAAACATTCAAAATATGCATGATTTAAACAATTTTCTCTGCAATATTTATCAGAAACTAGCTATTTTATCATGATTATGTGAAGTTGACGAAAATGTTTTTAAATTTTATAGATTTTTTGTTCATAAATTAAGAACTTTAAACGATAGAAAAAAACAATTTTTATTACTTCACAAATCGTAATTATTATTATTATATTTCTTTTGGAAAGTGATTAAAAATATTTTTTAATGCTTAAAAAGTACTTAAAAGGTGCTTATTTTATGTGGAAAAATTTGGCTGCGCACCCTGTAATAGTAAACATTATAACCCATAAAAGACTAAAATGTTTAATTAGAAGAATGAAGATTTTTCATTGCTATATTATTAATAATATTACATTAGGTTTTATTTCCGACAGCTACATTTGTAGTTCTTGTGCTATGTCTATTCTGATTATGAATTTGTTTTTTGTATATATGTGTAAATTAAAAATGAATAAATTAAGATTCAGAACCACAGCTCTAGCAATTTTTTCTCCTTTTTTTACTGTGCAGACTTTGTATATAATACTGTTTGTTCAGCTTTTCAAGATAATATAAAATTGTTTCATTGTTAAATTTACTAATCAATTTAATTCTGTAGGCTGAGATAGCCTGGTTGGTAGGGCATTGGGCACATGCCTAAGATGTTATGAGTTTGATCCCAGCTGGCCAGAGATTCCCCATGTACAAAATGGTGACTGGTGCACACTAAGTCTGTGGGGATCACAAAATTCTCCAAGTTCCTGTAACAAATCAACACCTCTGAGGGTACTGACTCAGAGATTGATCGTGGTCTGGTTCAGGTTAAAATCTGCAGATGGATGGTGTATGCGATTGTGTCCTACCTGTAAAACTGGCTGTGACATATGTACGTGGCAGAAATTGAATTCTTGGCCATAGATGGCGCCATTGGAAAACAAGAAGCGCACTCTTCTGCTTTAAAATAAGTTTGTTAGTATTGACAAGTGGCATAAAACAACAGCGATTTAATTCTGTATCATCTCAGAAATATATATACCTTTAGTAGTTATATCCATTTATAATTTTCACTGCTAAAAATGTGTACCAAGTTTTCTTTCATGCTTAAACTCTTGCGTAATAAAAAATACTTAATTTATATTCTACTCCCTTTTCATGTTTTTTTTATCATATTCTAAATCTTATCTTTTTCAGGTACTATTGAGAGTACAGAAAATATCTATAAGTATCACATGCAAATCAAAGAAGGTTCCAAAGCACCCCCTATATCTGCCACCAAAGTCTTGCCTCGTAAACCTAGTCTACCAACAACTCAGCCTGAACAACAAATTAGTCCTACACCATCAAATACCGAGTGATAGTTCCAACAAAGACTATGACAATTAAATAAAGAGTAATAAATTGAAACATTTTTGTGCAATGAAACTTTAAATGCGGCATGAATATGGGTTATTTGGCTGTTTTGTATTTCTAAACACTTTAGGGCATTATGTTATATTTTTTGTTTAGAAAATTATTAAAGACAAAATATTGCATGATATTTTATTTGCAATAGTGAGAAGTTTTAATTGAGCCTTTTTATAGGATAGAAATATTAAATTATCTTAATATTAGATAATAAGTGATTAAAAATTTAAACTTTTGAAAGGATATTTATTAATCAATTTTTAATTCCCGAATTTCAGTTCAAAACATTTACTTTGAATATGTTTCTTCTTATAAATCCTACTACTTTTCTAGTCATGTCTTGTGTTAAATGTTTTTCTTTGTTGTGAATAATTATTTTGGTCTTGAATAAAGAATTCTCCATATTAATTATTATATTTTATATATATTTCCACAGTGATTTTATTTTTACACTCATTTACACAGGGCTTGATTTCAGGTTGACCATTTTTTTTATTTTATTCAAATTAAATTTTTTTGTTATATAAATTCTTTATTTATTATGAGGTTTGAAATAATGAATAGTTTTAAATTGAAAAAGAAAGTTATAATTTTTAGAAATTTCTTTTCAGAAATGCAAACATTTTTAACACATATAAATGTTATCATTATATAATTTATTTTTTAACTATTATTAAAAATAGGCTAATTTAAACGGCAAAAGTCTGAAGAACTTTTTAAATTTTATTTAGAAAAACTCAAGTAATTGGAGGTTTGTCTGCAGAGTGGCCATCTTGGATTTAAGCTAATAAATAACTTAATCATAGTTTTAAAACAAACTAACAAAATATGTGTAAAATTTTTTTTAAGGTATTTGGTTCCCAGACTTTAAATTCTATATTCCCTAAAAGTGTGTTGGGTAACTGAAATTAGTAGCTTCGAAATTAATTATTGGAAAGTTACATTTTTTTCTATAATCTTTTATTTTAATTAAATTTTATTTATGTTCTTAATTATATTTTACTAGGAAATTGAATACAGCATTTTAATAATAATCCTCTGAATATTTTTCCAATTTGTTACTGTAATTTAATGTTTCTGTTATTATGAAATAAAATTGGCTGATTGAACTTAACTTAAAAATATATGTGCTTTGATTTCTTTTAAAAATTATTACAGAGCAAAGATTTCTCTTGTGAATTTTTAAATCTGATAAAAAGGACTGTACTGTTATACTTATTTTAGAGATGCAAAAGCATAAATATTTATTTTACCTGTAGGTTATTTATTAAGTACTTGTAAGGTACTTAATAAATAGGTTGCTAAACTAAATTGTATTAATTAACATGGGGAATTTGTAAACTTGGTGCTAAACACTTAAAGGCACTTGATTTTATCTGATCGCTTGTACTGAAAATCACTATCCCTTCTCAAATCAAGCTCTGGTTATTATAATTGATGCAATATAATGTTACAAGTGACAATCAAATATCAAATAAAACAAGCAAAATATACTATTGGTGCTTATGTTAATACTTTTTTCTGATAGAACAATTGTTTGATTTTGAATTTTTTGGAAATGCTTTTGTTACCTGTTTTATCTGTGATGTTCTTAGAGGTTATATGAATTTATTAAATTGTTGAATGTTGTTTGTGCTTGCTATATTTTTAGGTTTCCTTTAGTTTATTAAATAGCTATTAGTTTTAAAATGAAAATGTTTATATTGTTTCAGACTTAATCGATATCAATTTTCAAAACAGGTTTTACAGTAGTTATTCAAAGTGATTTAATTATTTTAAAATATAAAATAATTTCTTTCTTACATTACAAACATTTCCAAAACATCTCATTATTATTGTAAGCGTTGTATAAAATCTAAAACTTTAACTATAAATTCGAAATTTTATTCACAACATTTCTGTTCCCACTAAAAACAATGTGAATTGTCAGAGTTTTATTTTATTTGTTTAAACCAAAAGTTTCAGAAGTAAGGCACACAAGCATCACTGTTACAGCCTGGGATTTCAGGCTTGGTACATCTGATGCCGATATTTGACTACCCATTATGATTATATATTAAAATTCAGGATGTGAATAAAATAATAATCCAAAGAAATACAATAACTAATACTTATTAAATTCTAATTAAATTTTTCAATTCATAATAATAAGAAATAAAATGATATCGATATATACAGACAAAACTTAAAATGAACCTTTGCTGGCTGATTACAAAATGAGTTTTGTGCACAATTTAAATTTATAGTGTGTTTGTATAATAGCCAAGCTTTGGGTTTTAGCTGAGGCATTAATTTGGCTCTTTATATAATAGGTTATAAAACGCCTAGTTTAAACTATTGCATTATAAAATTATAATATGAAAGTTCTTATCAAAATTAAATTTCACTTTCTTTATTAGTGAGTATTTTGGAACAGATCATATCTGTACACTATCTTCAGTAGCTATTTCTTCTATTTTTAAAGGTAATCAAAATTTATTTAGCATACAGCGAAACTTATAATAGCAATTAAGGCATCAAAATATCTAAAAATACTTATTTTCTTATTTTAAAAGCTCTTTCGCTATAGGTCACAGAATTTGCATTGATTTTTTTCTTGCCATTAATGATTGACTATCTATATTTTTAATGATCTACTAAATATATTTAAGATGTGTATATTATTTAAGTAATATTTAAGTTGAATATTTTTCCTGTTTGAAAACTATGCACGAGAACAAATGTATTGAGATGTGGTGATATTTACAGCACAGTATTTTTGAGTGTGTATTGATTGGTATATTTGTTTAAATAAATATGCATTTATGCTTTTTTAAGAATTTTGTTTATTTTAAAAGAAAAAACAAGATGAATCGATCACAAATGTACATAAATTGACGAATTTGTGCTCGATTCACATTGTTTTTTTGCTTTTGCCTACATAGCACAACATATTTTCTATCCTTTGTTGAGTTATTTATTTTATTTACAAAATTTTTTGTATATGAATGAAATTATTAGTTAAATTAAGACCGAAAAAAGTAATGCCATTTCAACACATCTAATTTTTTTTAATATTTATTTTTTACTAACCCACCGACAGTTGTGGAAAATAAAAAATCGTACTTTCGCCTGCAGTCTTCTCTGCTTAGCAAAACTGGTTTTTAAATGTTAATAGATTGGGAAGTAGTATATTAAGAAGAAACATTCTCCCAATTTTACCCATTTTCTAAATTGCAAATGGGTTAAAAGAAAAAAGTCTTTTTTAAGGGAAAAAAAGATTAAGAAAATTGTAATTAGGAAGTTTAATGTGCTTTAACTATGTTACATTATCATTGCAGTTCTATTTTTTTTTTATCCAAATTTTTATCGTACATAAAACTTCAAATTTCCAAATATCAGGTAATGAACCATAATCATCTTTTTGTGTTTTTAAGTACATAGGCCTGTTTTTTAATATTATGGTTATAACTATTTTAATTGATGCTAATTTTCTAGTTTTATTTGCTCTTGCAGAAAATAAAACTAGAAAAATATTTTTCCGAAACTCATAGATTAAGAATTCATATCTATATTACCATTACTCTTATATAATACTTCATATTTATCTTTTATGATGTTTTAACAATTTTTACTTTTTGTATAATAATGACATTTTGATAATTAAGGAAAATTTTAAAAGTAAATTGAAACTGCTACTCAAAATTATTTCTGCAATTACAATGTAGTTTTATTTATTTAAAATATTATAGTTTAAATAAGCTGCTTTAAATTTCACTAAAGCTGTTAAAAATATGTGCTTGAACTTTATGATTGATACGAGCAAATTTTTAATTTCGAAACGTTTGTGTTTAATTTAAATTTAATACAGTAGGGAACCGATTATCCGGAACGATCGGGACCATCGCTATTCCGGATAACTGATTTTTCCGGTTTTCTGAATCGCTACAAAAAGCCGTTCGTTTATTGTTAAACCCTACAAAAAAAAATATGTTTTTTTAGAAATAATCTTAAAAAGAAGAAAAAACGATGAAGGAATACACTAATGATTACTTCCAAAATGATGGTAAGGTAAATATCTTTCAAAAAAGAAGAAAAAAATCCTAAAATCTTATGAGGAAGAAAAATTTTCTTTTTAAAAATGGCGCGAAAATCTATCGAATTTCGTTCCGGTTTTCTGATTTCCGGATAACGGGTTCTGTACTGTACAATGAAAGCAGACTTAAATTAGTAAGTAAAAAACTGCTTATCCACCAGAACCACATAGAAAGAAAAAATCCTGCAGCTATTTTTCTCTTACCGATAACCAGCAAAGGACTGGCCCAATTATCTGGGGAAAAATTTCCACCCTATACATTTATATGCTCACACTGAGTCAATACTTGATAAAATGTTCCTGGTCTTGGAAAAGAAAATGGGCATTTTAACTTGAGTTGAGGTTGTTATATTGTGAGTGTTCTATACAATATTTAATCATAATCAAAATATGCTAGACTAATCTTAACAAAACTCTAAACTTTAATAAAAACTAGCAGAATAATTTATACTCGTGCATCTTGATAAAATGTTTATACTTGAAAAGTGCATATTTAAGGTAAGGAAATGCATTTAAATTATCTGGTTCTGAGTGACCATTTTCAATAAATAATATACGTCCTGTATATAAATGAGAAGACATATATTTATATTTTAAACCGTAAATGAGCAATGCAGAGGGACTAATATTTCACTGAAAGAGTTTGAAAAAAGTAGGATTGATGAATTTATTGAAGCCTTTAAAAAACGGTCAAATTTTTTAAGTAAATTATAAACTTGAATTTTCTGCCCTTTTGCACAGGCCCCGAAGAACGTTGCCTAATATAAGATCGAATCCTGCATGAGTATACAGAGCTTAAAGCAAATAAAAATTATGCAAGACAAATTTTCCTGACTTTTTTACAGAAATTTTTTTTTCTTATTATTATTCCCAACTCTCCATTTAATCCAACTGAAAGGTAAACACATCCCTTAAAAAAAAAAAAAAAAAATCAGTAGATATAGAAGAAAATTTTGTGATACATTTGCAACTCTGCTTTGAAGCTAAAGATGGTCACTTTGAAATTTTTTGTAAATACATAATTGGAAGTTATATGTATTTTAGCAATCATTAAAATTATAGTGTGTGTCCAAATTATTTTTTGTTACCCGTTTATTTTCATTTCTAAGCACATGCACTTTTTTATACATATTCTAAGTTAGAAAAAAAAATTTAATATTTTTGGTCTGAAATTTATTTTTCTCAAACTTTGCTATTTTTATTCAATAAAAATAATAAATTATATTTTTATTGTGTTGAGTACAAGAAAAACAATTATTTCCTATACATTATGTAAGTTCATAACTTTAAATTTTGAGAAAAATTTGCTTTTCCTTAAAACTATTAAATAAAATTTTTCAATATTATTATTACAATTTGGAACTCATTTAAACAAATTTATAATATACAGGTAAAAAATGCAAATTTTATTATAATTTAATCATATAAGTTCACCAAAACAAGTTTTCAATAAAAAATTAGACCTTGGTGCTAATTATTAGCCTATTAGCTCTTATATTAAAAATTAGGAAATATTTTTTAAAGGTAATACTGAGTTTCAGAATCAGGGTTGCCACAGGCGACTATGGCGTCTTTTTTGCCAGAACTGGCTAAAAAGCAACTATTTTCAGGAAAAGGAGACTATTAGGAGACTTTTCTGTACTCCTAGCTATGTTTTTTTAAGCTTAAATTAGGTTCAAAATCTGATGCCCACGATAACTTTTGAACACACTGAACTTTTTTTTCATAAAATAAAAAATTTTGAATTGTAAAAATTTGAGTCTTCACTTTTTAATTAATTCAATCTGCAGATTCCATTGTAAGTCTATTTTGTTTCTCGGTCGCGTTTACAGTAATTATTGCTTCGAAATTCCGCAAGATTTTAAAATTTTATTATATGATATTACGATGAGTGAATTTCGAATTTGAGTAATCACTTTTCACAATATATGTGTGTATATATATTTCCTAGATCAATTATTGATAAAAGGGAAAATAGTGCTAGAACATTAACGTTTAGATAAAAATTACCATATTTGCCACCAACTTGACTAAATGAGTCATGGTATGTGACAATTAAGTCATTAACAAAATTTTAGTTACATTTTCGATGAATTTTTGTTTTTATTTAGGCAACTATTTTCATGCTTTAGGCCATTAAAAGCAACTATTTTGTTCATTTTTTTCTGTGGCAACCCTGGTGTATTTAATTAATTTATATCACGATTTCACCTATGCATTCATTTCCACACTGAAATTATTAATGTATTTTGCTTTGTTATTTGAATTGAGAAGCATTTTTCATTTTTCCATGGTTATATGGAAAACATATGAAAATATGGATTTAAAAGATAAACAACTTACTTTCTTATATAGTTTGGTTTATTTATGAACATTAAAAAAATAACTTAATATAGGTACTATATACAAATTAACTATGTATTACACATAATTAAGAAGCTCAGTCACATGACCCATCTTTCCATCCATGCAGCCATCTCTCGTCAACTTTAGAACAATCAAATAATGGTTTTCCTAATTTTTCATTCACTTTATTATGGTATTGGCACATCCATTGTGACAGATCATGCCTACTATTGACAGCAGGTGGATCTGTTGTAAGACTAAGAAGAAAAAAACAAGTTAAAACTTTCACAATTAATATTGAAATGTAGTATCATTATCAACTAAACATATATTGAATAAGAATTTACTAAGACACAGTGCATAGTTTTCTAGTTAAAGATTTTTGATGAGAGCAAATGGTTTTTAAACATTAAGCTGTAAAAAGCGATTGCTATAGTTCATAGTTAGAAATAAATTATAGGACACAGAAGTTGTATTTGAGAGGTAAACAATTAAAAGATTAAATAAGAAACAGGCGAAAAAAGGACCAGTAGAATTTGATCCCTAAGCAGTCCAATATAATTTGGGGATTTTACCACGCCTCTAAAACTATCTAAATCTGGGCACATAAGAAAGTTAAGCATTTATGATTCTCCCTTTACAGTTTTAATAAATATTTGACAGCAATATACTTATTCTATTCAGATATTTTGCCAAGCAGTCATGGTCTATATTTAGTCTAAGGTTTGTTGCTGGAGCTTAGTTATTTTCGATATTTGCCGATTTACCCATTGACTTTTCTGTTTAACCGCATTTGAGGCTATCTATAATTTTTTTCATAAATGAGTCTTTTAAATGACTCTGGAAGAATGAGTTTGTTTTTTATCTAAGAAAAGGTAAAAAGCGAAGAAAAGGCAGACTCTTAGTCAAAGAGTCAGCCTTTTGATTGTCATCGATTCCTACATGCAATGAAATCCACTGAAAAATAATAATTTTATTGTGATTCTCAGGGAGATCATTGTTTGCGTTATTTTTGGGATATAATAATAATATTAAATACTATCCTGTAATAAAATACTGTTCTTATTACATATTAGGAGAGAATGTATTCTGAAAAAAAAAATCATTAAAGCACATTAAACTTTGTAGAGATACTTAAATTCTTGTCTAAAGAAAACTAAATTCTTTTTTTTATATAATTAAAGAAAAAAAAGCAAATTAACATAAAATTAGCATGTTTTTATAGTGTGCTAAATTATATTTTCATGTAAAAATTGATTAGTTACATGTACAATATTTATATAATAATTTTGTCTAAAACTCAGGGATATAAATAATCAAGAACAACTTTAAAATATGTGTAACTCAGTGTCAAATAGATGATTAATAACAAACCTATGAATCTATTATATGTGGTATATAAATCACAATTTTTTTGTTAATAAAAAATTATGTAAGCTTAAAATTTTTTATTGATCTACTAAATTTTATTTATTTCAAACTTCAATGAAATATTATAATTGATATATATTTTTTAGTATCACTACTTTTGAACATTTTAATAAATTATATTATAATATTATTCTATAAATTATATTTTTAGTATTATCGCTTATGAATATTCTAGTAAATTTCTTAAATTCGTTTTAACAGGAAAAAGTTACAATTATTCATGCAAGAAATACTAATCGTTCTTATTACAGAAACTTACTCCTTCAACATATCTTTAGCACAAATTTTACAGGGATAAAACTTAGAAAACAATGTTATAAATTATATTACAATATTATGAATATTCTAATAAATTTCATAAATTTTTTTAGCAGGAAAAAGTTATGAATTATTCATGCAAGAAATACTAATCATTCTTATTACAAAAAACTTACTCCTTTTGCATATCTTCAGCACAAATTTTACAGGGATAAAACTTGGAAAACAATGTTATAAATGTTTTCATGTCAGTTTTCTGACCTTCAGATGGTTTGTCAGGAAAATAAGCAGCCAATGTATGTAGGAAAGACCAAGTATTTTTACCAAGTTCTTCACGATCTAAAGGGCATTCCTTAGAAACCTGAAACTAAGATATAATCACGTAAAGAAAATAAAAAACAAATTTGTAAATCAGCCATATAATAAAGTGAAAAAAACTGAGATAATTTTATGTTGGGAAAATACAAGAAACACTAAAGTATATTTATAAATCTATAAGAGTTATGGTGTAATAATATAATTCTACTTCTTTCAAGGAACTACAGCTTGTTGCAGGCCAAAGCCATCCCAAGTAGCTTTTGCCATCTGGTCACCACAGCAAGGTTCTTCCAGCCACCCTTATTTATGATATTAAATTTCTTCAATATTATAATTGGATGGATAATTTTAATAACGTTATTATTTTTTTATGATGACGGCGAGTCTGTTTATTTTTTTGATGAAATGCTTTATTAATTTAATTTTTATTCAATGTCAGAAAATCGCATGTACGAATTCACAATCTAACGCTTTCGAGTCATGGTGGCTCAGGGGATAGAGCGTTCGCCTTCCAATGAGGTTCGAATCCCAGTGATGACTGGTCTATACAAATTATGCACCCGGCTCGCACCGACCACGATGATGCATAAATATATTCAGTGGTAGACGGATCAGGGGTTAGAGTCCATTTGCCATCAGGCTAACCGTGGGGTTTTTCCTCTCTATGTAACGCGAATGCGGGTTAGTTCCATCAAAAAAGTCTTCCACAAAGACAGAATTTCTCTCAATGCTTGATCCAGAAGTTCCCTTGTCTTCTGGATTGGGTTCAAAATTACAAGGATACGGAGTTGAACTACAGTAGTCTCAAAACAAAATTTGGGTCGGTTGTTCAAAAACGGATATAAAAAAATTCAACCCAGGACCTCAAAACTTTACAAGCAGAGAAAGTTGCATATGCAAATTCTGAATTTTACTGTTAATTAATTTTTTTTTATGCAACCGGCATACTCTAGTTCCACTAAATTTTTCAAAAATTTAAGTTTTTATTAAAAATTAAATATCATTATAAAGAAAATATATTTCTTTGTATTGCATCACACACCTCTAATTTTCCATTTTCTAGAATTTTCTTATTCTGTGAATTTGATTGCTGTTTTGTCCATGTTTTAAAATCTGTACAAGCTCGACACTTTTCTGGCTTGGAATCATTATAATGGGAATATCTAGAACTCATATATAAATTTTTAAAAATAACTCATTAATAATAGACATGAACCGGCAAACAAACAGATTGTTTTTGTTTTGATATGACTTTTAATTGAGATTGATGCCATTCCAAAGTATACGTTTATAAATATTCCAAAATTGCAATAATAAAGTCTCAAACAAATTAAATTTATGAATTATAATTCTCAAAAACTGTTTAGGATTTATAAATGTTTCCGTTTCTCAACATTTTAGAAAGTTTTTAAAATATAAAAAATATAACTGCATGAGTTCTAACCGCGTACGCTTTGTTTATTTACAAAACAGAGGATTAAAAAAAAAAAGAAAATTTTAATGAATGCTGAACTTTCAAAGTTTTAAATTTTAGTAATTTTTCGTCGAATGTTGGATTTCATAAATTTTTAGCAGTTAATATTGTCTAATCATGCCAACTGAAACAAATTACGATGATTTGATATCCTCTATTCTTTGTGGAGAAGGGAATATAATTGATTTCTTTGACAAAATATTTGACTTTTTATACCGCAGGTGATTATTATTAATTTTATCTCGTAAAATTTCCCTTTAATTTTTATAAACTGAATCTGATTAAGTATTTAAGATTAATTTTTTCAAATTATTCTTTTTTATATTGGTTTAGGACTGACTTTTTTAAACTCAAATCTGATAGTTCTGATTTAGGTCTTGCATCTGGTGAAGCAGAAAGCATAGTGAGATCCGTAAGTAACGATTTTATATCATTTATGAATAATATCGTTCTTTAATTGCATGCTAATATCATATCGTTTATTTTTCCGTAAATTTATTATTGCTTTATTAGTTAAATGTTGTTTAAAGAATTTTAAAACTTTGATATTGTTTTTCTACTATCTTAATAGTTTGATATTTTTCTGTTTCTTTTTTTGCGTATTTGAAAGAAAAATGTTTTTGTTCCATGATAAATATTCGGTCTGACCCCTTTTCAAACATAGGACCTCCTTTTTGAACTACTTTTGCAATGTTTTTGCAGCAATTTTCGCAATATTTTTTCCCTTTGACCCATTTTGACTTGAAAACTATTGGGAGCTCTGATATTGTCTTTATATAATAGTTGTATATTTATAATAAAATTATACAAAAACTATTAAAGCTTTTTTTGCAAATGCTTTGTCAGAGAAAATTTTTGTATCGATAATTGTGAAAAAAAAAAAAGCCAAAATTTTGACAGACAGCAACATGTTAGAAACTAAAAGAAAAAAAGTAAAATAATGAAATAAAATCATGAGAAAGGCTAACTTAAAGGGTATAACCTACCTCGAGCAGATCACTACATAGTTTTAGATGACAGCTCAAATTCAGTCTAAAAGATTAGTAGTGGCTCCTTGGTACTTGAACCTAGATAATCAATTTTTCACGTACAAAGTTTTTTCTACTTGAACCTAGATAATCAATTTTTCACTTACAAAGTTTTTTCTACTTGAACCTGGATAATCAATTATTCACTTACAAAGTTTTTTCTACTTGAACCTAGTTAATAAATTTTTTCCATCTCTCCCTATTTAAAATGTGGACAGAGAGCAGTTGTTCGAACCTCTGTCCCCAACCGTGCATGGATATTTCTGGCTCTGTAACTGCAGGAGGCTATAGATTAGAGTGAATTTTGAACCCCTAACACATGGTCAAAACAAGTATTGTCTGACCTGACACCATATTCTTGTGTGGGAAATTGATGACAAAATCAAGCCCATGTAGACCAAAAATGTCAAACAGATGTCTACTAGTCAATTTATATCTTCTAGTATTGCAACTTATTAATAGTTATATTTGGAACTTGGTTAGCGTTATGGGAGTATTCTATTCTCTAAAAAATGTGAAAGACAAAAGTTGTAGAGCAAAATCTTTGTCTAAGTTTGATGACGACTTTCTTCTAGTGGATTGATAATGACTAAATATAATGATGATTCTTAAGTATAAAATTTCTTTGAAACCTTATTAAAAACTGATTGCTTATATTTTTAATTAATCCTGTTTTTTAATACATTTTGTGAAAAAAAGAAATAATTACTTTTCAATTTATTGCAAAAGAAAAGAAAATTAACTGTTTTCATTTTTTTATAATAAAGAATGGCACTTCCACTTGTCTTATTATCTCTTCTTTGTGAAAAAAGAAGAAATTAATACTTAAAAAATAATGAAGCACGAATAGAATAATTAAAATAATGTAATAAAAACACTTTTTAAAAAAATAATGGGCTTAAAGCCAATTACATAATGTTCTTAACTTCTTTCTTCAAGTTATATAAATTATCATATTTAGTATATTTTGTTCTTTAAATGTTAAACTATCTTATCTATAAACATATATATTTATTATGTGGCACTGTGAACTCGGTATTTCTGTATCAATTGGCAACATTTTAATTATGCATTTTGTTGGGTTGTCTTAAGCAATAATTTAAGTATTCTTAAAAAATTAAGGTGTACTCTTTGGTTTGCAGGACACAAGGAAATTCAAATTTTTAAAAATTTTCTTGTTTTATTTTATTTATTTTTTTAAAAAATAAATAAATAAAAAAGGTGGTGGAGGTTTAAATTTTTTAGTGACATTTTCTTATGCCGGGCTAATTGAAAAGTACCAGAATTTGTTGTTATATGTTAAGTATGTATTTATTTAGACTCATTTTGTTAAATTTGCCTTCTGTAATTATTTTAGTAGCACTGAGTTGTTATATGTCAAGATGTATTTATTTAGATTAATTTTGTATTTTATGGAAATTTAAGTTTAGTTGCAAAGTAATTAATTATTTAGATTTATTTTTGATCTTTTCTAAAATGACTGTTGAAATTTTGAACTTAAACGGAGCTCCGCATACTGTCATACAAGCTATTGGTAATGGAGCTTGCCTTTTTCCATATTATGCAATACTTGAGTTATGGTTCGAGAGGTATGTGAGGAAGTAGTATAAAACTTAATGGAACATTGGGATGAGTTATCTATCTTTATCTCTTGACAGAGATGGAAATAGCTGTGTACAATGCTGAAATGTCGCAAACTCATAATTACAGTGGTTTGTGTGATTAAATAGCTGATGCCCAGAGTTTAAATTATTGCTGAAATTCTGTAGATGTAGAATTTTGGCAATGTCATGCACATCTCTTGAAAATGTTTGAAATTGAAATCAAAGTACTTCCATGCAAGCGAGTGCTAGACAATGAAAATGTTTTTTTATTATATTGTTTAAACAGTTAAGAAATTAGAATTTGAAAAGTAGTCGATGAATTAGAGTATTTAAACACAGTTGTGCTGTACATTGGACTTGGTTACCATTTAAGTTTATATGTTGTAAAAGATAATTTTGAAAGGTGACCAAGCTGGTCGCCAAAAGCAACTAGTAAATGTTATTTTGTAAAGTAGGCAAATATTTTTTTTAAAAACCTTTTAATATCTGTAGGTAATTTTTTGTTCTAGGTGTTTTGCAAATATATGGAGCAATCTATTTTAGAGAAAAATATTGAAGCAACTTCAAGTTCAGAGCCAGTCATTTCAGGTGAATAAAATTGAATTTTTTTAAAACTGTAAAATAAATTGTTGCAATTTTATATTCAATTTTTTTTAAGTAAAGCATAAATTTTCTAAAATTTAATAAAATTAAATTATGAACTGGAATTTTACACAAATTAATAGCTCAACTAAAATAAAAGCATTAAGTAAGCATTAAGTAAAAAGCATTAAGTAAAAGCATTAGGAGTAAATAAAAGCATTAATCTATTATAATTTAAAGTCAGCATCATAAGTATTAGCATTAAAAAAAAATATATTGAAATGTATCTAAACCATATTTGAAAATGCATGTAGAAATATATAACTTAAATCAAGAATTCTATAACTTATTACAATTACAAAAATAATTAATCTATATCCTTGTTACATCAAATTCACAAATTTTTAAAACGCTTTTGTGTGAAGATTAAATATTTATATATTGGTGTATAAAATATAATTTTAATTGATTAAATATTTATATATTGGTGTATAAAATGTAATTTTAATTGATAGGAAAAATTTGTTTGACATTTTATTATGTATTTTTCATTTATTGCATTTTTTATTATTTCTAAATTATTGCGTTTTTTAGAGTGTATTGCAGAAGAAATTGTGGTTACTTCTCCTGAACAAGTAGAATCTGAACCTAAAACTGATGACAATATAAAAACTAATGAAGTAGTCAACGTAAGCAAAAGTCTCCATAACGATGATAAATCGTAAGCTGCTTTAAGTATTATACATCATCAACTAACATTTTTATTGAAATTTTTTTTATTTTATTTAACTGTCTGTTCAAGAAAGACTAATTATGTTTAATAAGTTTTAATAACTTTTTTTCAACTCTGTTTCTTCATCAAAGAAATTATGTATTAATGTTATGCACATGTTTTCTATAATTTCTTACAGTCAAAACGTTAAAATTCTTAGTCAATTATTTTTACTGTTGTAGTTCCTTAAATATTTTTATAAAAAAAAAAGGTGAAATTTTTATGAAATTTCGGTTTTTTTAAGATTTTTAAAAAAAAATTCTTTTGTTTTAGTAGTAGAATAACATTACAAGTTATGATCATTATATAAAATGTACTGGAATTGTTAAAGTATAAAACTATGATTCTAATTTTGTTACTTCAAAAGAGTTAGTTTCTGTTAAAATCATCTGCCTAAGAAAAAAATAAATAAATGAATGAATAAAGCACAATCGCTTACATACCTGCAATATATTTTATGCATCTTTTTAGTGATCATAAAACACCTTTGATGGATCCAGATTCATATAATGGAGCCAGCTATGAAGGATACTCTTGGGCACAAACCATTAAAGATGCAGATGTTCGAATCAAAGTATATTTTTCTATTGCATTTATTAAAATAATATGCATGATAATAACGATAACACGCAATAATACATGTAATGAAAAATCAATGATCCTTGCAAATATTCAATATTGCTATAGTATTTTTTAAAATTTTAATTTATAAGTCTTTTTCATTCTTTATTCGTTTCTAAAATAACATATAAAGCAATCTGCTTATGTATGTAGAGTAGGGGTGCACAACCTTTTTGAGTGAAGGGCCACATGCGCTGCAGATTGACTAACGAAGGGCCGCATGCCAAAGGGAACACCCAAAGTATTTAGACAAACATATTCATAGCAATATTAGGTAGTAATTGTTATAAAAACATTGTTCTAACCACTAAATTCCTTTTCTAAGTTAACCTTGTAATATCTTAGCATAAAATTAAATACTTTTAAATGTTTAAAGTTAAAAACTTCTAAACTAAGAAAAAACTGAGCCTTCTAAGAAAAAACAGAATCAGTTAATCAGAAGAAAATTTAGATAAATTGAAATAATTAAAAAACTATGGGAAAATACATGTTTTTTAAAAGTCATATTACATAATACATAAGTCCATTTTAACATAAATTTTAACTCTAAAAAATTTGTTCATAGAAATAAATTTTAAAAAAATGTTCTAGTTATTAAAATAAATACAAGTTAAATACTTTGATTTAAAGAAAGTTTATAGGGTTAAAAATGATAAAAATTGAAACAAAACACCATCTGCGGAAAATAAGATTTAGCATTTAGAAGGGCATACTTGAACTTTAAAACATTTATTTTAAATTAATGATAGGAAGCAGGGGCAGAGAGAGGGAGAAAGAAAGAAAGCATTAATCTTGAATAAACTATTTTCCTTAATAATAAAAAACCATTAAGATACTTGTTTAAAATTTTTATGGCGAATATTTTTTTAACATGACACTTTCTATTTACAATTAATACACATATGCATAAACAATTAGTAACATTTACATTACTTAACGAAACTTATTTTGATTATATCTTTTACTGTTAAAATTTAATGACATACAAATCATTTCCCAGCGTACAATCATGAATGATATGAAATGGTGGAAGTATAGCATAAGAAAATGGTTAAAAAATTTTCTTAATGGTTATCCTGTAATTTGAAAAAATTTTAAATATTGGGATAATTTTATTCACTTGATCATGTGATTCACTTGATCATGCTTTTTCGAGCCATTAAATGAATTTGTTAAAAGACTGCTCTGTAATTTTGAACAGGCCAAATTTATTCTAGAAAACAGTCTTATGACAGAAGCTGTTGTTGTGGGTAGTATTAAATTAGGGCAAAAAACTTAATCACTTTTGGAATTCGTCCTAGATGGTGTTCTTCATTTCCATATTTTTAAATCACGTGAATACAAATAGCGATGTGTTATTTTATAATTGCCTAAATACTAATTGTTATGTGTGCTTTTTAAATTGGGCAAATATAAAACGCAATGTGTGATTTTCAAATTGCGTGAATACGAATTGAGGTGTACAATTTTAAATTGCGAAAAGACTACTCACAGCCCATGATTTTTAAAATGTGTGAATATGAATCGCGATATATGGTTTTTAAATCGCGTGAATACAAATAGCGATGTGTTATTTTATAATTGCCTAAATACTAATTGTTATGTGTGCTTTTTAAATTGCGCAAATATAAAACGCAATGTGTGATTTTCAAATTGCGTGAATACGAATTGAGGTGTACAATTTTAAATTGCGAAAAGACTACTCACAGCGCATGATTTTTAAAATGTGTGAATATGAATCGCGATATATGGTTTTTAAATCGCGTGAATATGAATCGCGATGGATGATTTTTAAATCTCGTTATTTTTAATACGAAATGCGCTGCGCAATTTTAAGATCGCGTAAATACGAATTACGATGTGTGAATTTTAAATTACGCGAAGAATTAAAACGTATGATTTTTAAAATGTATAAATACGAATCTCGACATGTGATTTTTAAATCATGTAACAACAAAAAGAATTGGTTGAGTGATGTTAACTTGCACTTGTTCATGGGACTAAAGAAATATACACGTGTTTTGAATTATTTTTTAGCAAAGGGGAACGCGTTTAATATAAATGTACACAACTTGTTTTTATTTTTCATTTTTATTCTTTTTAGGAAGGTATCGATTTTGCTAAAATACGTAATTACTTTTTAAGTTCCAAAAAAATATTAAAACAGTATCGAATTTTAAGAGTTGTAATATTGTGCTAAAATATCAGGATATTCTAAATTACAAGTAAAAAGACGTTCGAAAAACCTTTTATATTTATTTAAAAATCGACACAAATACAGCACATAAAAAGTAATTATTTTAATGCGCGATTCAAAACTCGCGTGCTGTCAAATTATATGAAAAATATAATTTTTTTTTTAAATCACGGGTAAAAAGCGTAGTAATAACTACAAAGGAAATTATCAAAATACCTTTATATTTGCGGTGAAATTGGTGTAAATAAAACGCGTCAATATTTTATGTATTTAAATGCGAAATTAAAGTATCAAAATAGCGTATAAAAAATATCGGACTTTCAAAACCTTGTAGAGATGTGTAACAATAATTGCAAAAATAACGATTGAAAAATAATTTGATTTGCAATAAAATTGGCACAAATAAACCACGTCAAAAAATGGTTATCTAAATGAGCGATTATTTAATCGCGATTCGTAATAATATCGTGCCAAAATATCAAAATTTTAAAAACCATGCGAAAATGCGGAGCAACAACTGCCGAAAAAGATTAGATTTTTCATGTAGTTTGCACAAATAAAGCGTTTTATAACTTTTTAAAAATCGCGATTTCAGAAAATACGTGAAAATGGGCAGCAATAACTACCGGAAAGTCATTGAATTAACGATAAAATCGGAGCACTCGAAGGGTGTCAAAAGTAATAACTAAAATTAGAAATTCGTATATCGTAATAATGATGTGTTCAAAATAATGGTATTTTCAAAACTATGCCAAAATCTGTAGAGGTAACCATCGAAAACTACATTCAGTGAAATTGGGTGCGTCAAAAACTCAGATGCGTAAATTTCAAATTTCCGAATTTTTTTTATTTAAAAAAAAATTTTATTATTTTTTTTTCATTTTGTTCAGATTGCGGTAGCGGGCCGCACATTGAGGGTTGGCGGGCCGCAGGTTGTGCACCCCTAATGTAGAGTGTAGTTATCATAGTGAAATATTTATTTCATGCATATTTTATAACTGTCGTTGAACAGCCGACCTAATTTTGGGTTTACGACAACTAATGTAATTTTAATTCCAATCCAGAAGACAAGGGAACTCCTGGATCAAGTATTGAGAGAAATTTAAGATTTAGCTCTACTACTACTCGTAACTCTAAAGTCTTCCCTTTTGTCTCTTTTTTTCCCACTCTGTTACGAACTATTTATTAAAGCTTATCTATCTATATAATTTATCAAAAAGCAATTATAGTGATTTACAATGTAAATTTTACTAGAGTGTAAGTTATTTTATTGTTTTATTTAAACACTTTTGAACATTGGTAACAGAGGCAAAGATAAGTTAATATTTTATTTATTTTTCTATTTTATGATCCAAATCAAAAAGGGCACTGTTGTTTTAAGTTTTAAGGACAAGAAACATTTCAATGGCAGCTAAAATTTTTATTAATAGTTATTCAAAAAATTTTTTTTAAGAAAAATTTTTTAAAATGTCTTTTTATTTTGAAAGTGACTCTAATTGGTAATGAGATATAATATGCTAATTCAATAATGCTCATGTCATGAAAATACAATTTGCATTTATACAATCTTGCATGTGTATTATTTTTTTATTATTTTAATTTAATAGTATTTTTAATTCTAAAATGTTTCGTTTTTAGAGCTCTATATAAAGCAATCTGCATAATCATTATAGAATTTAGTTATTATAGTCAAAAATGTATTTTATGGTAATTTTTAGTTTTAACATTTCATTTGTTAAAAATAATACAACTCATTTAAGGATTTATTTGTCTGTAGTTGCAAGTAAAATTAATCGGGTTTGTAAGTTTATTTTCCATTATAATTTATGAACTTCTAATATAAACAAAGAAACAAGATGCTGAATTATTTTGAGTATTCTTAGTAAAACTGAGATCTTTTTATTCTCTTCTCTTCTAGGTTCCAAATCATGTAACAACTGGCAAAAAAATCCGTGTACTGATTCAACACACTCATTTAAAAGCAGAATATCTTAATAATGATGAATGGGTTATTTTAAAAGATAACGATTTATCATGGAGAATCAATGTTGAAGAATCAACATGGACCTTAGTTCCACGTGAACATATTCATGTATGATGCATTTAATGAAAAAGTTTATTTTTATGCGTTCTCATTATAAGGTTTCATTTTGTTTAAAAGCTTTGCTGTAAGTTTTTAATCTTAGATAACTAAATATGTGTCAAATATATTCATAACGTTTGCTAAGTTAAGATGTTACCCTTGGTTAAATTATATAATAGTTTAAACTTATGATGATTAACTATGTTTTATTAAATACTAACGAAATAAATAGTAAATAGTTTTTGATTCCATAAGTGTTGAGAAAAATTTATGAGTACTTATGCCTGCTGGTACTATAGTGAACTTATGTCTTAAAAAATTATATAACAGGATGCTCTTTGCGTGAAAAACAACCCTTTACATCTGTTTTTCAAAATTTAAAGTTTGGAGAAAAGTGAGATCAAATAAACTTTGTTTAAATCACAGCGTTTCAAATATGGAAAAATTCTTTTTAAAATATCAAAATACAAGCAAATTATTGCAGGATTGCTTCATTACCGGTTTAATCTTGTCTTATTCGTTTACATTTTGATTTTATGAGGAAAAAATTTTCTGCATTTGTAACTTTATGGTTTACTTTAGGTTTACCTGATTTTAGTTTTTCTGTTCTGTGAGGATCATTTTTTAAGTAAGAATTGTTTTGTAATAGAGTAAAGGAAACTTTATTTATGAGCATAATTGTAGAGTTGAGAGTTGACGACCTTGAACTGACGTCATTTGACGGAATGAGCTGATTCAATGTGTAATCTGTTCTTACTTCAAAAAGACCCTTGTACTTACTTATGTAGGTGAAGGAGAATTTGCTATGCATGGTTTCTCACAAAATAAAGCAGCCTCTCAACAACTTTCCATCTTCTTAAAATTACCGATGTTAAATTTTATCACTTATCTATATTTTAATCATCTATGAATTTGAGGCATGTAATTTTCTATTATTTTTTTACTTTCAATTTTAAAATTTTTATTAAAAATATTGAATAGTTAATAGCTTTAGTTGTTAATTTTAAAAAAAAATTGTTTATAGCATTTTTTTTTGGAAGTTAACATAAAATTAATGCTTATACTGGGATACCTGCACGTGACGAAGTGTGGTTATCTTGATTGGTTGTTGAAACAAGGTATTTGTTTATGATAGCAACTGTTTTTTTCCAATTTCAAGAAAGCAAAGCTTGTTAAGTAGTAATTCTCCAATGAAGAATTAATTATATCTATTGTTAACAAATTTTTGAAAATTAGATTTATGTAGCTTAATTTACCATGAACTTTTAAATATATAAACTTAATAAATATTTCTAATATTTGATAATAATAGCATAACATAAATTTCAATAACTTTATGTCTCTACTTTTTTTCATGTAATCAATGCGGTGATTTATTTTAGATATGCATCCAAAAAGTGCAGGAGCGGTGGTGGGATTCATTTTTTGTCGATGAACCAAAAATTGATTTGAAATCTATAGATCCGTCAATACCTTTTGAAGAACTTGATGAAGCAGCCCAAGCTAAGATTAATGAGCTAATGTTTAATCAACACCAAAAAAGATTAGGTAAACCTACAATCGAGCAAAGTGTAAGTATATAGCTGTATCTTTATTACAGTTTATGAGATATTTCAGTTAGTGGCTTATATGTTTTATTTATTAATGATTTCAACATTTCATTAAGTAACCACGCATTGTTTCTTATGATGCTTGTATTTTCTTTATTAATTTGAATGTAAAGTAATATAGTAAAGACACTTCTTATTTAAGGTAGTTTAATTTTAAACAATAATTCTTTCAAACATGTTTCCTTATCTTTTAAATGTTCATGCATTGTTTTCCAAATTATGTACAAGGTTAGAAAATTACACAGAATGTAATTAGCTACAGTAATAATTAATTGTTCATTAATGTTAAAAAAAAGAATTTTAGGTGATTAAATAAAATTAAATAATTCTAAAGAAAACATTTTTTTTTCATATGGAGAAAAATTGCATAACATTTTAAATCCTTGTTTGAATGTGTTAGGAAAAAACATATGCAGTAGTTTTAGTTGATATTCAATCTTAGTTGATGTTTCCTTTTTCTTAGAATATTGAAAATATTTTTTATTTTTATATAAATTCTTTTTTAGAATAACGAGAAACTTGTCAATACTTTATAATTTTTTTATAAAATCAAAAATATATTTAAAAATTATTTGTAAATGCTATTGTAAATACAATTGCATTGATGCATTGTTTTTTTTAAAAAGAATGTGTACTAATTTTTATCTAGTTTAAATGCTTAAATAGTTAATGCTTATTCTTTATATGTTAAAGTAAAAGTTTATCTCAAAACACAGTTACCTAAGTTGGTCTTGGCAGAACTGTTTTATAATTTTTTTATTTGATAATTTTATAATATCACTAATATAAATTTCTATGTATAACCTATTCAAGTGAATGAGCTATTTTATTACACACTTCAAATGTTAAATAGAATTCAGTTTTAAGCATTCTCAATTTATTATGATTTCTTAGATATAAGTATAGTTTAGTCGAATTACAATTTATTTATCCATCTTGCTTTTAATTTAATGCAACTGTAGAAAAAAATGTTGCTGTTATCGTGTTGGACCTTTATAAATGTTAGAACTATTAAACAATTATTTATAAATAAATCTGCACTTTATATTTTATAATCTTACTTCTTAGTTAAGTTTTTATGTATAGCTTAAATCATTAAAAAAATGAGTTAATTTACAGCTGATTTTACTTTAAACATTACAAGTATAATTCTCTTATTTATCAAAGCATACCTATGTATACTTTTGATATAAATTATATTTAAATTGAATCACAATTTACTTGAAGGATTTTTTTTTCATTTTAATACAGCTATAGAAAAAAAATGCTGGTGTTATCCTGTTGGATATTCACGAATGTTAGAACTATCAAACAATTATTGATAAATAAATATGTACTTTACATTTTAAAATCCCATACATACATACATAGCTTAAACATAGCTTGTACATAGCTTAAATCTATAAAAAAATGTTTTATAGCTTATTTTATTTTAAACATTATGGGTAATTCCCATATTTATCAAGAGATACCTAATTCAGTTTTATTTCTTAGATAAAAATTACATTTAAATTGAATTGTAATTTACTCAAATGATTTATTTTCTTTTTAATACAACTGTAGAAAAAAAAGTTGATTCTTTGAATGTCTAAAGTTTACTAGTTTTGAGCTGTAATGATACATTTTACTAACAAATACTTATATACAGTGAAACCTCCAGGAAAGACCACCGCTATTTACGAGCACTTTTGTGAGGGCAGAAATTTTTACATAGACTTTGTGTTAAAGAAAACCTTTTGGAGAGACCATCAAAACCTCTCCCATCGACCGGGTAAACATCTGCACCAAACATGAAAAAATATCAAAACAAAAAATTTAACAAACCAAATAAGTAGATTAAATTGTATTCAAAATATTTGTGTGAGACTCTTAGAGGCTTTTTTTGGCGATACAACCTAATGTTGCAGTCATCAGTGTTGCATACAACCTAATGTTGCATTGTAATCTTGATGCTATCAATGATTTACTTTTAGAGTTGAAAGTTAAATTCGAAAGAAAAAAAAGTAATTTTATAAAAAACAAGCATCACAAATGAACAAACCTCTTCATATCTTTTAAAACTAACTATGATATAAAATTAAAAGCAAACTTAAACAAAAAAACATAATTGTTAATTTATTTAAAATAGTTTTTTCATTCATAATTGATAAATTTTTTCCCCACATAATTATGTCAGTTAGGATAATTTTTATTGATGCTAAATTTTAATCATTGATCTGTATTTTCATGATGACAACAACAGAAGTGGTATTTCTGTACCAAGAAAATGACACTGACTAAAATTAAAATTGTTTGTGAAAAATCGTGTACCTTTGATAACAATTTTGATGTCAATGGAGGTAACCTCTAAGGACGACCAACCTCCATCTAGGACCATTTTACTGTGGAATGGAGAGTGGCCATTCCCGAGAAGTTTCATTGTATTTGAGTAGCTTTAGTAACTTTCTAGATAAGTTAATAACTTTTTTCTTCTTCTCTATTTCATCAGAAACTGCAGAATGTTCTGAAAGAAGCTTGGGACTGTGAAGGCTCCCCTTTCAAAGGTCAACCATTTGATCCAACTGTTGTTGATATACAGAATTCAGAAAATGCTTTAATAGGGCATTAGAGGTAATTTGTGTTCATTATCTTAAAATATACTTTTAACTCCATTACATTGTGCGTAGTTGTGTTAGTTTTATATTAAAGAATATTAACTTTGTGCTAGAAAATATCTAAGATTATATGAGATATATATGACATTGAAAATAGGTAAAACAAATTATAATGCATAAATTTCAAAATAATTTATTTTTTATATCAATAATGTGGTTACCACCTGTGTTTTGAACTAAAACCTTATAAAACTTTCAAACAGACAATGAAATAGAACTAATTATATTGTTTAAAGTTAATTATATTGTTATCACACTTAGACCTTAGTTTTCAGTGCAAAATATTTTAACTTTATTCAAAATCTTCATAAAAATTTACAAAGAATTCTATAATGAGCTTTTTTTTTGTAATGTGTGTTAGTGTAAAGAAATTTTCTCAAGATCTTTTTGTTCTTCATGAAATGCATTTAAATTGAATGAAAATTTTGAAAGGCAAGAAAATTCTGGCAAAAACAATTAATAATTCGAAATTTAATATCTTTAGCTGAATTTATTTGTGTTAAAAATATAATTTATCGAAATAAAAAAAAGTTAAGGTAATCAAGTATTAAAAAAAATAATTTTACTTTTGTTTCAGGAAATTACTTTTGGTTTTGATTTTTTCTGTTAGCTTATGGAAAAAAAACTATAACTTCATTTCTAAACATTTGAGTTCAAATTTTTAAAAGGTTTTGGACTGCTAAGAGAGTGAAGTTGAAATATTAATAATAATAAAAAAAAGCAATAAAAATAAATATTTCCACCGAAATTGCTGATTTTCAACCTTAGTATAGCTTAAATGATAAGTTTTTGTAAGGTTCGTACTCTAGTTTTATTCTTTGTTCAAAATTTTTTCGATGAAAGAATTAAAAATATTTCATATCAGTCAACGCTGATTATAACGACATCATTCATAGTTAATTCTGCAGTAGCTACATCTTCTAATCGTGAGTGATTCATAGATTCATTTCTAGCTTAAAAATACTAGATTAAGTTTAACAAAGAAATATTTTACTTTAATAAAAATTAAGTAACTCAAAGCCATTTGGACAATTGTTATTTAGCAAAATCTAGACAATTTAAATAAACCACCTGGGCAATTTAAATAAACCAATCAAGAGAATTAAAATTTTACAAAAAATTGAGTACTTGATCATAGACCAATACTACCTTGGTAAAGAACCTAGGGGGTTATGGCCCCCTTCCTCAGGCATGTGATTCTTCTGACTTTAGGCAGAATTTCTGACTTTCCTTTTTTCTTGATATTTCTACATTATTTTGTTGTTTTACTGTATTCTTTTTAATCATGATTTATGAAAAAAGCTTAATGGCTAGTTGGATTGTCAATGAATACATATAGTTAAAAAAAATATAACTCATATAGTAAATAATTTCCTTTTTTTTCTTTTTGTGCTATATAGTTGCACATGCTTTTTTTTCTGTTTTTTTTTTCCTTCTATGATTTGAGTCAATCAGTATTTTCAAAAACTTTTTGTTCTTTACTCACATTTTTCTTCATTCTGAAAAATTCCACATTTTACCCTTTAATGCAGATGTGGCACTTCTGTCCTTTTTATGTATTTTTTTCTTCTGATGTTCTAATTACAAGTAAAAATATATTTTCATGTTTTTTTGTTGTAAAACATATTATAATAGTTACTGAAAAAATCTGTTAGATTATCAGAATCATCCAAAAAAAAAAGTAGTTGGAATTATTTTGCCATCCACATTCAAACATTTATAAATAATTAGTGTTGTAAATTAAAGGAATTTCAATGATAAATAACTGTTTCTCTTAGATCTAAATAACTGCAAATTTGAAAAATTATTGTTTGGATGTCAGTTTTGTTTAGAAGATTTTACCTTTAACGCAAAAAAGACACCACTGTTTCATGCTGTATTACATAACAATAAAGGATTAAAACGTTAAATTCTCACTTAATTTTTCGCTTATTTCTCTCTTATTTTGACTTAATACAAAATAATGAAAAAAGTATGAAAAATATCTTAAATAAAAATTCTACATATGAGGGTTATTATGGGGATAACATCATAAGAGATAGTAGTTTTGCATAATTTTTTTGAAATCTTTGCTAATCAAATAGCCAAATTTCGTTTACTGGTTTGGAATTAACTGCGCTATGGGGAGGTTCTAATGGTGGTTAAATTAACATTGTGACCATAGAACTACAAACAGCTATATAATATCAACCATTATAATAAAAGGGTTGCTGAAATGGGGTCATACTAATGAGCTTAGGTCGTATGTCCTTCAAATTTCTCCTTTTATTAAAATATATTTATTTAAATTAAGTTAAGATATTTATTATTATTTTAGCTTAATATGAATATCTTTAATTATAAAACAGTAATGAGAAAAGTCTTAAAATAACATTAAAAAATTATATTGCGGCAATATAATTATTGTGGGTATTTATTATGCTATCAAATTAATATAAAAATGGTAAATAGCTTTTAATTTCAGATTGAAGTGAGCACATCATTCCTGATCTCAAAATACAAGCTGAGCTTCCTGTTTACTTTTGTTTTTCCGAAGAAGATATTTATTGTATACAAGTTTTATTGCATTTTAAAAATTAAATAAACTTTTTATTTCTGTTTTTCTTCGTTGATCATAATTCTTATGTGTTCTCATGTTACATACAATAAGTTTAGAATTAGTAGTAATGATTGTTTTGTACATTGCACCAAAAAAACAAACTACCCTGAATAGCTTGATCTAATGATCGGATCTTCACATTCTAGAACCTAATCTTAATGATTCTAGGGAGTGACCTCAAATATGCTAATTCATTAGTGCACACGATATATTAAAATACGAAATCAGATACAAAAACGTACTTTTTTTGAATAAACATAATTTTTCCCCCCAAAGGATTTGGATTCCTGACCCCCGAAATTCATGGATTAGCCACAATCTGGGAAATATGGCCGCAATAGTTTGATCAGAAGGACGGTCTAAAGATTGAACCCTTTAATTTTACATTACTTTTGCATATCTTGCTATATCTCAAGAACTTCTTAAGCGAATCGAATTTTTTTTATATAATTATAAAATTCGTTAATCTAAAGATAATTCCATGTGAAAAATAACCTTTATTAGATATACATTATTTTTTATATATTTTTTATTCGTAATATATTTAGGCAGAAGTGAGTAGTCTTTGCTGATAGATTTCTATTTTAGTATTTTGTCGAAAGTGCTTTTTTTCACGAATTTATATATTACGAATTTATTTGACGATTTTTGATTTATATCACGAATTATACTATAGCACATTTCTAATAGGTTTAACGAATTACATGTCATTTATTTGAATTCAAATTTATATAATTCTCTTACGTGGCTCCCAAATTTTGGCTGTTTTTCTTTTCCGCCGGTGGCAACGTTTGCTTTGTTTACGTTACTATTTCTCTTACACGGCGAATCGACCAATGATTGCCGCTAAAAATGTCACGTGCCAAATTTAGCTGAGGTGGCTCAACATATAGCGCTTTTGAAAACGGAAACTAAAATAATCAGAGAGGTCAGCTGCGACAATCTCATACTATTAAGCTAGGCAGAAGGGAGTAGTCTTTGCTGATAGATCTCTATTTTAGTATTTTGTCGAAAGCGCTTTTTTTCACGAATTTATATATTACGAATTTATTTGACAATTTTTGATTTGTATCACGAATTATACTATAGCACATTTCTAATAGGTTTAACGAATTACATGTCATTTATTTGAATTCAAATTTATTTCAATGACTTAGTATTTACTAAAAAGATGTAATATTTTTTTTTAAAAGAAAAGTTTTTATATGGATTTGAATGATTGTTTTGAATTCTTAGAATTTTGTGCATTTGCAATGTACCTAAGTTAGTAGCGAGCTTGGTTTGTGAAGCAAACGATATAAGATTGCGTAGCAATTTTCGGGGGTTGGCGAGCGTTAGCGAGCAGGGGTCGCAGCCCTCTAGTTTTATATAATAATGGTCGAAAAAATTTTTAAATTGTAAGTTACACAATTTTTTGTATAATTTTAAAGAATTTGACAAAATACAAAATCGATTGAATTGTTCCTGAAAAATTGAATTTCATAAAAGTCAGATATTTAAATTGTTTAGAACAGGGGTTTCCAACTTACACGAGGCAGCGGATCACAATTAAAAACACAAATCAAATGACGGGTCACAACTTTATCAAAATTTTATCAAGGACTTTTTTATGTTTGAACGAACATTAAATATTACTGTCAGATTTTTAATAAGTGGTACAAAACAAAAGTATTAAATTACAAATTAAAATAAGAGGTAGATTTTTAAAAATATTTAATTGTTATTAGAAATATTTTTAAAAATATTAAATAGATAATAAAAATTCTGCTACAATAACTTTAATGTGCACCTAACAAATAATGTGCAACAGATATCTAATTGTAAAGATATAAAACTTTAAAAAGATTGGTATTAAAACTTACATAGTAGCACACAAAATATTCAATGAGAAAATTGAGATTTATCATCTGATACCAACAACCAGAGAATAGATATTTACATTTAAAATTTACAAATGTGCGTGTAAGTATTTTCGTCCAACATGAGTGAGTGGTTTCAAAAAGTTACATTTTTCTTCGAGAAAATTTCTGATACATGATGAAAATTTCTGATACGCACATGCTGAAATATATTCACAAAATACAAAAAAAATGAAATAAAATAGACCTACATACACGATTATTTTTGCTTTTGAATAAATATTTTCCTGGGTGCAAAACCTGAGAAAATTTTTTTTTTGCACCGTTGGTATGCTAAATTTCACGGATACGAAGAAATTAGGTTTTTATTAACGCGAAAAGTATTTTAAACCCATATTGATTCTTTACGAAAATTGTCCGCAAAAAAATGACAACTTATATAGTTTAGTTCGCGGGCCACAAAAAAAGGCTCCGCGGGCCGGATGCGGCACCCGGGCCGTGGTATTTTAATTATTTCAATTTTAAAAAATATGAAGTGAAGTTTAAAATTTTCCTAAAGACAAATTAAAATATGCGATAAACAGAAATGCGCCTAATATGACATATCCTGGTTGTAGCTTAAAAATAACCTAATATTTATACTCATAACCTAATACTATAATGAAAATAACCTAATACTCATGTGAAATTTGCGTGAAGCCGACAGTGCGAAAACTGAAGTCATCTATTTGCTGTAGAGCGACGAGCATGGATAATGGATTACCTTTCCTGGGTGCAGAGATGCCAACTGCTCCGGACACGCCAAAATAATTAATAAAACGGTAAATAACTACGAAGTGAATTTTGCAAATATTTGACTATTTTTGCTTGCTTTTTATAACGTATAGCATGACATAACACCTATAAAGTGACGAATTATATAACCCAATGAATTGTTTAGAAATAGTGGTGGATAAAAATCTACTGAATTGAATTTATTAAACCAAGAATCACAATTGATAAACAACCACTTCAAAATATATATTTGCTGTCCGGAGCAAGTTGGCATCTCTGTGGGTGTCGTAAATTGTGATATACTTATGTATGTCGTATACTTATATATTCTCCTTTGTCCTAAATTGTTTATAAATAACTATGGCCCACAACCATAACAACTAGAGGTTACACAAAAAGAGGATTTGTGCTATGGAATCTAAAGTAATGGTTTCCAAACGATGTTCCGCGGTCCCCTAGAGTTCCAAGGTTTAGGACCTTTTTTTTTTTTTTAACCAGTAAGATTTTTTAAACCTGTAATAGGTTTGTATCCAACCAGTAATCAGTTATATATTTAATATTAAAATTATTTTTATGAAATTTTTTAAGTAAATATGCAATAAAAAAATAGCAAATTTTAAAAACATAATTTCTTAATTACAATATTCGGAATAAATTACTAAAAAGATATGCATTTACCAATGATATCACCAGGAGTCCTCATTTAACTTTGAAATTCGAAATAAAATGAACGATTACAAAATTTCTCAGATAAAAATTCTCAAAATTATTTTTTCTAACAAAAAAAAAATAAAAAAAATTCAGCTTGTTTTATTTAGTTTCAACTTATTCGGCAGAAACTACTACACTTAACTTATACAGCAAAAAACGAAGCAGCTGCAGACTTGCGAATTCAACTGCCTAACATAAAACCTAATTTCAGAGACTTATTGACAATGTATATACTGTTTTGATGGTTTGTTCATGTTGATCCATCAGAAATTTCCATCATAATTTCTTCGAAATCAAATATTGGAACAATTATGAACCACCATCACTGCAGTTTAGGAATTCGAACTGATATATGATGGTCCAACATAGAAAAACCAAATTGTTTTGATGAATAATAGCACCGGAGAATGGCACCGGCAAATGTATACCGGGCAGTGGCACTTAACCTTAAAAAAACATTAGCGTTGGATATACCGGGCAAATGTATACCGGGCAATGGCACTTAACTAGACCTATTATGACTAGACCTTTGGTAAATGTCCGAAATATATACTAGGTCTACTTAAGTGCCACTGCCCGGTATAAATTTTTGTTCGGTATATCCTACACTAATGTTTTTCTAAGGTCAAGTGCAACTGTCCGGTATACATTTGCCCGGTATACCCTACCCATACCCTCCAACTGCTGCGGAATTTCCGTAGTTTCAGAAATCTTCTTTTCAGACGGTAGCAAAATTAATGTCTTAATATTTAAAAAAAATTAATTTTAGCGTAACTTGTCCACTATTACTTATAAAAGTGCAGGCCATATGGCTAGATTCTTAAGTTCTGATAAAAGTTTTATGAGATATCCATTTGCTTTAAAAATTTCTACTTTGGTTCGCTACCACTAGAAAGAATTATTTTCAAAATCCTCATAAGTTGGAGGGTATGCTACACTGATGTTTCTTCTAATTTATCGTCGGTAAGTATTAAAATATAGAATAAATGCAATTATATCCACGAATAAAATAATATCAAATCGGATGTAATAAATATTTCGGACATTCACCGGTGAAAGTCGACATTCTCCAGATTTCGTCATTCGCAGTAACATGCATTTCTCAAAAATAAAAATGTTATTCTGAAAAAATACTGAGAGTGATTTGGAAATCGGAAATGTATTTTATACTTTGCCGGTTTCTCATTTGGCATTTTATAGAATGCCCAGGAAACGTGTGAAATATAAATCGTTTCATACATTGCCGGCTAGTTTTAGGCATTGTATACAATGCTTAGAATTCTATAGAATGCCGGATTCCAGACTTTGCCGGTAACATATATACTCGTAAGTAGAGTGCCTGTATTGAAAAGAGTGATGACAATATCCAAGAGCGCATGCGCTGCCGTCAGATTTTTGTCCAAGGGGGTTGCCAGATGATACACCGAAATTGGCGCCACTCGCTCATTTGGTGTTATTCTGAAGGTTCTGTTATTCTAAGATTATATACTAAAGTATCAATAATATAAACTTTAAGATTGGAAAGCACATGATATTACAGATTTTTTAAGAAACATTGTCTATCATCTGAAATTGTTAAAAAATTAACGTCAATGAAAAAAAAAAAGACTTATGAAAAGACTTCAGCTTTTAGTAAATGCCTTAAATAAAATATAAAAATTAATAATGATTATGCCAGTTTCAGAAATAATAATTAATAATACAAATTATATAATTTATTATTATTTATTACTTTTTCAGGAAAAAATTATCGCATATTCACCTCTATTGTTTATTTCAACAAATTGTAAACAAAAATTTCCATAATTAGTTGAAATTTAAAACAAACTAGCATTTTATACAGTAGGGAACGAAAAGTAAACAAATGCTACTTTGTAACGCGCATTGTAACATTGTAACGCGAACATTGTAATGCGCCAACATGTCAAAGTAATATCGCCAAACTCTGCACTTCTGAAGTTTTGATAAAAAGATGCTCAAATCTTAAAATTTATAAGTAATTTAGATAGAAATTATGTGCATTAAAGGTAAATACATTTATTCTTATCTAACCATTAGTTATTTCATCACCTTGTTCTCTTTACAATGAGATAAACATAACTTTATATGCACGCAAGTAAGTGATAATAAGGATAAATTCTAATAACTAACAACTATCCAAATTTTCAGCCATAATTTTAACATTTACTGTAACTGTGAAGTTTCTTATTGAAAAAAAGTAAGTAATGAACTTATTACATGCATTTATTAATACAGAACATAATTTTTTTGAGTCAGATAATTTTCACTCCATGTAATTCCAATGGCGAATTTTCCACTCTCGCCTCCGGCGGTAAAGTTTTTCTTTCCACCAATCAGGAATCGTTTCTCCCTTGTCCACTCTCTTTTACTCTAGGCTCTCTACTCGTAAGGAACATGTCACGTTCAATAAATAGAGGTAAAAAAAATTCAAACATTTGAAAAAGAATCTTAATTGTTTTTTTTATTTTTTACATTTCTTTTTTAAAGTAATAAAATCCTCAAAATTTTAAAATTTTTGTGTTTGCTCTTTAGACATGTTCCCCCTCGTGTCTTGCATTAAGTATATCAAATTTAAACAATACTATTTGTGAAAATTAGGTATTTAACAATGTTTCTTTCATTTGATCTGTAACAATACCGTTGTTCAATTAGTTTTAATCGTACATTGTTCAAAAATTTTATAGAAACCAATTAATTGTTGCCGCTTAACAAACTATAACATACATTGTTTTACGACGGAATTCATCATTTCTAAAGTTTGAGTGCTATCTGTAGGTGATTATATTACAGTTGCTTAAACTATTGATTGAAAAATGGCAAATATGATGAGATTTTTGCGAAAAAAGCTGTAAGTATCAGATATTACTAATATTATCTTATATAGTAGCATTAATTTAACTATTTTTTCCATAAAATATATTTCACCTCGAATAGAAAATCTACGCTAGTTTAAACTTCAATTTTAAACTCAACCGTAAATAGTAATCCAATAAAATAGCTTGGTGCTCTTTTGTCAATCGTAATATTTACTAAAATGTATAGTTCCTTATTTAACTTTTAGGAAAAATGTCCACAAAGGTGAATTTAACTGAACAAAAAATTTTATTATATATATATATATATATATATATATATATATATATATATATATATATATATATATATATATATATATATATATATATATATATATATATATATATATATATATATATATATACAGTAGAGCGCCGATTATCCGAACTGCTCGGGACCGAACGTGGTTCGGATAATGAAATGTTCGGATAATTGGAAAGTTGTTTGAAACCTAGTTTAAATGATTATTATTTATGCACCAACTTCCCTTCACACTTTTTCTAGGCTCAGGACTGGCAGTACTATCTAAAATAGCTCTGGCGAGTTAAATATAATATATTTTTTTAAACTTTTCTTTTCAATTTGAATCATTTTTATCATACGAGTATTTTGGCTTTTTTATAATTTTTTTTGTCAATTACAGATTTTACCATATTTTTCTTTGTTTTCCATTGCAAAAGATATTCAGCAAGGACTTTTGTTTCAAAGAACATGCTCTTTTTTGTGCAGCCTTTTTAACTAAATCAACTGAATTGTAACATGTATGTATAGCTCAATACATGTATGTATGGCTGCTAGAAGAAAACTGCTGAAAAAAGTTGTAAATTAAATATGGTCTCCAGATGTAGTGGATATTATCTATTCCTCTAAATTTAGAAAAATTGTCGATAAATTAAAAAAAATTCTAAACTTAAAAAAGAGAAGAAGAAAAACAGCGAATTCGAACATAGTTCGGATAATTGGACGTTCGGATAATCGGCGCTCTTTTGTATATATATATATATATATATATATATATATATATATATATATATATATATATATATATATATATATATATATATATATATATATATATATTATAACCGCAGTTGAACAGCTGACTGCCAGTGTTCAACTTCATTTTGAATCAAGAAAATTCGTGGATCAAATATTAGGGAAACTTTACCTTCGTGGAGAACTTTTTAATGAAACTAACCTACATTTGCATTATATGCAAATGGAAGCCACGAAAACCTTCCACAGTTAGCCTGACGGCAAAGGGACTCTAACCCAAGATCCGTTTACCAATCGCTGGGATTCGAAGCCAGTTCAACTCATTGGAAGGCGAACGCTCTATACCCTAAGCCATCACGGCTCATCTCTAGAATTTATATAAAATCATTTGTCAGTCGAAGTGCGGTAAGTACAGTGTTTGAAAGAGTTCTAAAACATGTTTTCATTTTTAGTGCAAAAGTTTTTAAGAAGGGTGAAAATGGGGATGAGAACTATTTTGAGATAAGAGATTGGAACGAAGTTCTGAGGGAACAAATGGCAAGTGAGTTGGAAATGGTGGAGTTTGAAAAAACTCGAAATGATGAGAAAGAGTCTACCAAGACTCATGATGCAAAGTTTGAGTTGAAAGATTGGAATGAGGTTCTCAAGGAACAGACAATGGCCGGATTGATGGAGTCTAAGATGACTCGTAAGGATGATAATCCTGATGATGCAGTTGTTGCGTATAATAAGGAGGTAAAACATGCTCATATGTATGGGGCAATCAATGAGCTTGATAATATTGATACACTGGAGGAGTTGTTACACTGGCTGATACACTGGTAAAGACTCAAAAAGGACTTTCAAAGTTGATGAGCTCGATATAATTGACAAGCAAGAAAAAATTTGAAAAAGTCTTTCTATAGCCAATTAATGAGTCACTTGATGGTGCAAAATTATGTACTTTCGATAAATGTGGTAAACAGAAAGCCTAAAGATGATTCGGAAAACATTTAAATTGCTTTTGCTACATTTGTAATAGAAATAGCTCATATATCTGTTTAAATAAATGATGATCTATTAAGCGTTATTTCTCATGTCCTTTCTTCTCTAATTTCATTTTCAGATTTAAAATAAGTGTGATAGAAAAACTACAATTTAGTTTTCCTTCCTTCCATATATTAAGGGGACTGGAAAGCAATGACGTTTCGGTGAATTTGATATTTGTTATCAAGATTTTATTTTTAATCAATATTGTATTCACCCGCGTTAGCTAAAAATTTTTAATGCCAGATCAAAAATGAATCAAAATGGTTACGTAAAAAATGAAGAGATTCTTAAGACTAGTAAATATTTATTTCGACAAGACGACATTACTTTCCAGTCTCAAGGAGAAAAACGAAGGACATAAAGAAAAATAATAAGTTTTGTTTACTGCGTATAAGCTGCAAGTAAACAGAATTCATAAAATAAGTTCAAAATGCAGAGATAACATGGCGAAAATTACAGAACAATGAAAATCGAGAAAAAGAAAAATCATAATAATTAAAATAACATAAATCCGGAAATAAAATCCGGCTTCCTTGTCTTCTGTTTCGGGTTCAAAATCACAAGGTTACGAAGTTTAACTTTTGTATACGTAAACTCTAAATTGGGTCGGCTGTTCAACGACGGTTATAGAATATTAAAAAAAAAAAGGAAACCAAGTAGAATTTCATAATGAAGATGATAAAAATGATAATAGGTCTCTCATATTTACTATGGAATCGATATTACTCCAAATAAACATATAGAGCAGGGGTTTCCATCTTACATGAGCCCGGGGGCCACAATTAAAAACACAAATCAAATGACGGGCAGCAACTTTATCAAAATTTTATGTAGGACTCTCTTATGTTTGAAGGAACATTAAATAATACTGTCAGATTTTTACCAAGTTGTAAAAAACAAAAGTATTACATCACATATAAGTAAACATAGTAAACATTAAAAAATTCGGGCTACAATAACTTTAATGTGCACCCATGCATTAAACAATTAATGTGCAACTGATATCTAATTGTTAAGATATAAAACTTTAAAAAGGTTGGTATTAAAACTTAAATGCACACAAAATGTTCAATGACAAAATTGAGGTTTGTCTGCTGCAACCACCAGAGAATAGATATTTACATTTTAAATTTAAAATTTACAAATCTGTGTGTAAATATTTTCGTCCAAAATGAGTGGTTTCAAAAAGTTGAATCGGAGAATTTCTTCGAGAAAATTTCTGATATACACATGCTAAATTATATTCACAAAATACAAAAAAATGAAATAAAAAAGAGCAACATACACGATTGTATTTGAATAAATATTTTCTCGGTTGCAAAACCTGAGAAATATTGTTTTTTGCACCGTTGGTATGATAAATTTCACAGAAACGAAGAAATTAGGTTTTTTTTTAACGAGAAAAGTATTTTAAACCCATATAGATTTTTTACGAAAATTGTCCGCAAAATGACAACTAATATATTTTAGTTCGCGGGCCACAAAAAAATGCTTCGCGGGCCGGATGAGGCCCCCGGGCCGCCAGTTGGAAACCACTGGTTTAGAAGGTAAGCGTTTCCTAATTTCCGAGGTATTATTGATTCGCGAAAGGTTCAATTCTCACATTTGTAGAGATTAAAGAATTGTAATTTGCTGGTATAAACACAAAATCAGGGCTCATGAGATAGAGCGTTCGCCTCCTAATGAGGTGAATCGGGTTTAAATCCTTGCGATGGCTGATCGCTACGAATTGCATGCAGTTTGCACCAACCACAATGCTGAAGTAAAATATCCTCATTTGCAGATGTGTTAGAGCCACATTGCTACATGGCTAACCGTCGTAAATTTTCGTGGTTTTTATCTCCATTTAACGCAAATGCGAGATAGTTGCATCAAAAATTCCTCCACGACAGCAAATTTCTCCCAATACTTGATCCAGGAGTTCCCTTGTCTTCTGGATTGGGTTCAAAATTACTATACTAAGGAGGTGAACTTTGGTAGTCGTAAACCCATAATTGGGTCGGTTGTTCAACGACGATTATAAAATAAAATAATTACGAAATGGAGTACAATTTCATAACTATTTAATTATTATTTTTTCAAATTAATATTTAAGTACTTTTATATTAATCAAATGGCATGAAAAATTATATTTAGGTTTAAAGCAAAATCTGAAAGTACTGAATGTATAAAAAATTTTATACCTTACAATACAATTTTTTCCCCCATAATTAACTAAGAAATTCATCAAAATTATTTGTCTTATCTAAATTCCTCATTATATTAAATATTTGTCTTTTGGTAGAGGACTTATAACCTTTTATGAAGAAATTATTTTAATGTTAAGTGTCCCCCTAAACATTTCTTTTGTTGCAACTGATCATGTTTTCGAACTCTTCCCCACTACAGAAAGTTCAACAGTTAATCTCATTTTCTTATTTTAAACAAACATTATGGCCATAAAATTATCGAAAAATTGTAAAAATTGAGAAGCTCCAGAAAGGGGGTACATATTCTGAATAATGAAGTTATTTTACGTAAAGTAAGCAAAAATAGTTTTGGGTTCAAAATTTTTTTTCTTTCTTCGTTCAATATTATGAGAGGTAACAAATATAATTCAGCTTTAGCTACCACTTCAATTTTAAAGAGAAGAAAAGAGATTTGAATAAAGAACAATTTGTATATATTTATTAGCATTATGTTTCTGTAATATTACATAAGTGTTTAGAAAATTTCTTTTGCTATATAGGAATGCCAGCTACTTCACTTTTCTGCAAAACAGTCTATAAGGTACTAATTTCGTATATTTTCCAACATTGTAAAAGCCACACTACAAGAGAGCTGAACAAGGTTCGCATCTCTGTTAATAATACAAACTGTGTTAATAATACCACTTAAATTTTAAAAAGAAGAAAAGAGATCTGAATAAAAAAAAATTTGTATATATTTATTAGCATTATGTTTCTGCAATATTACATAAGTGTTTAGAAAATTTCTTTTGCTATATAGGAATGTCAGCTACTTCACTTTTCTGCAAAACAGTTTATAAGGTACTAATTACGTATACTTTCCAACATTGTAAAAGCCACACTACAAGAGAGCTGAACAAGGTTCGCATCTCTGCTAATATTACAAATATGTAAATCAAATATTTTTAAATTATAATTGTGTCGTGGTGGTACTTCCCAATATATTGTAATTTTTTATTTTCCTCTGAAAAGTGAGAAAATAACTGAACTCACAGTCCGTCAAAATAATTTCAAAATTCATGTAAAAAAAGCGTTTATCACTCTTTTTTTTTATGTTAGAAAACGTTTCTTATTACCATTATAATTCAGGAAATCAATTACGCGTTTAAAACCTTGATAATTACAGAGATGCCAATTTGTTCCGCTTTGTAAAAATATATGTTTTTTGTGGTACTGAGCTATAAATTAGGATATTCAGAGAACCGGACATTCTGAAGTATCATAGGATCCAGCGCATGAAATGGGCCGGACACATTGTAAGAATGAACGATGACAGAACAACTAAAAGAATCTTTTTGGCAAGGCCAACTGGAGTTAGAAAGAGAGGCAGACCCCGACTGAGATGGGCGGATTGCCTCCAAAGGGACTTTACCACAATCAAGGTCAAAGACTGGAAAGCCTTGGCACGCATAAGAAAGGACTGGTGCAGTCTTCTTGAGAAAGCCAGGGTCCACCCAGGACAGTCGAGCTACTGATGATGAGTTATAAATTATTTATAGTTTAGTATTTATAATATTAAGTAATTTTGTCACCACTACATATCAAAAATTCAAAAAATGATATAAAATGCAACTTGTGACTCTATTGAAAAGTGGGACTGAATGTTTTTAATCTACAAGTTTTTAGCACCCAATTTATTAAACCTTTTGCTGAAATCGGAGCAGGCATCCCTGCCATGGGTGGAAACAAGATGGAAAAGCTGGCAGTAAAATTATTTCAGTTTTAACTTGTTTTCGGGAGGAGTAAATCTATTCTCTTCTTCAAACTATTCAACAATACGAGGGTTGCTATTTATATTTCTGGCCTAATAATGAAAAAACAAATATGTAGGATCGAAATTGGTTTTATTGTTTTTCAAAATATTCTCCATGATGATCAATACACTTTTGCATGCGTTTGAACCAATTTTCAAAGCACTTTTTCCAGTCCGATTGAGGTAACTCCAAAACATGCGTTTTGAATGCATCAACCGCTTCTTCGGGGGTCGAAAATCGTTGTCCACGTAATTTATTTTTGATGTGTGGGAATAAGAAGAAGTCATTGGGTGCCAAATCAGGGCTGTACGGCGGATGACCCATCAGTTCGATCTTTCGCTCCGTCAGAAATGCCTTTGTTTGAGTCGATGTGTGAGAGCTCGCATTGTCATGATGAAGAATGGTTCGCCTGTTCCTCTGCTTTTTTCGAATTTCTCCGATGACTTCTGGCAAACAAATGGTCGTGTACCATTCAGAATTGACCGCCCTGCGTTGCTCTAACGCCACTGTTGCCACATGACCGTTAATGCCGAAGAAACAGGCAATCATTTGTTTCGATGTGCTTCTTCCTCGAACAACTTTTGTTGGTTTTGCCTCGTCTTGGAAGACCCATACAGTTGATTGCTGTTTTGTTTCCGGCTCATATGCATAGATCCATGATTCGTCACCTGTGTAGATGTTATACACAGCCTTTGATGTACCTTGAACGTATTTTTCCAACATTTCCTTGCACCAAGCCTTTTTTTGAGCGTTTGTCAGATTATGCGGGATCCAACGCAAACAATTTTTTTTTACGCTCAAATGTTCATGCAATATTTTATTGATGCTAGTCATACTAATGTCCAAAGACGCCTCTATCTCACGGTATGTCACATGACGATCTTGCTTTATCAGTTCACGCACAGCATCTATCTTTTCTGGCACAACAACGGATTTCGGACGACCTGCACGGGATTCGTCCTGGATCGAACATCGACCTCGATTAAATTCGTTATACCAATTTTTTACAGTGCTGTAGGATGGCGCTTTATCGCTGAATAAAGAATTAAGTTCATCGAAGCACTCTTGTCTTGACAATCCACGTCGAAAGTTATGAAAAATAATGGCACGAAAATGTTCACGATTCAATTCCATTTTTTGAAAGAGAAGAACTTTTCAATTTACTGTCAACAACACAAATGAAGCTATAATGGTAAATCGTCTGCTGAGTTTATGTTTAAAAATATCAAACTTTCGATTAAAATCGTCTGCGGTCGCCTAGCAACACTTACTGTTGCCAAGGCCAGAGATATAAATTGCAACCCTCGTATCAACTTTTTCTCAGGAAGAAGTAGTTTTATATTAATGCTATAATGTAAAAAAAATCTCGGTAGTTGCAGCAATTTAATGTTTCTCGAAAAGTACCAATACCTTTCGTACCAGTTTTTGCTTTTTCCGTTTAGGTATATATAGGCTTTCTGTCCTGATCCCTGCATTTACTGAGTGAGTTATTTAAAAAATTACTAAATGTAGGCAATATTCAATTACTAAGATGATTAGTTTCTTACTCCGTTGTTCGCCCAAAATGGCGGACTATGCACTGAGAGTTCTGAAATAAGATAATTTTTCATTTTTTTTAGTATTCCTTTTACATTTTTTTTATTGACTATCGCAAATGAAATGCAAAAGGTTGCTATAATAACAATGTTATAAAAATACATTTACCTTCTTAACCTGTAAAGTTCCTTTTCTTTGATGATAGTAAATTTCGTGCTGTCTTCCATTAGGTGTTAAATTTTATACCCCTCTAATTAGCAGCGTCCTTAAAGTACCATATCTTTGGAGCTAATATTTCTAAAAACTCATGCTAGTTTATAACCAGCAAGCCTTTAACGTTTAGTTGAATTTTTTAAATCGAAAAATAGTCTAAATAAGTATTAATTATATACATTCTATTTTAATTTAAATACTGGTAATACATTATAAGAGAAATTTATTTCAAAAAAAAGAAAAGAAAAAGGATTATGTAACTGTTTTAACATTTAGCTCATTTGTGCCTTGCGTTCTTTTAAGAAGCGTGGTTTCTTTTTTTCAGAAAAGATGAAAGTGCTACTATAAGCGTTCTATTATGGGGATTCATTTTGAAGAAAAGGTCTTTCTACCACAATATATTAGAAATTTAGATTTGGATGTGAAAACAAGCCCGAGTACTTTTATAAAGCTGAAGCAGACAATAGGTTACGAAAGCAAATATGAACTACCTCTTTTATATGCACACATGACTTTTTGTTACCGGCCACTTGTGAGTTATAGTCAGCCACAGCAACTTTTGATGCTTTTTGAGAAAATTTCTGCTAGTGATAGCTAAGTTTATGATTCCGTGATTTTGTATGTTTGATTTAAAGTTATTTTCCGCACCACTACTTTTAAATGATTAAAAAGTTAAAATCAAAAGCCACTTCTCTTCATGTACTACACACACGGAGGCATTGTGCCATCTAGTGCAGAGATACGCGCCAAAATAATTAAAAAAAACGGTAAATAACTGCAAAATAAATTTTGCAAATATTTTATTATTTTTGCATGCTTTTTAAAAGGTATAGCATAAGCCTTAATTCTAAAAAGTGGTGAATTATATAAGCCTATGAATTATTTAGAAATAGTGGTGGTTAAAAATCTACTAAATTAAATTTATCAGACCAAGAATCACAATTGATAAACTACCACTTTAAAATATATATTTGCTGTCCGGAGCAAGTTGGCATCTCTGCTAGTGTTGCAAGGGCCAAAAGTTTGGTCACACTCAGAAATCATGTTACAGTGAACCAGCCTGTATGAAATGCGCAGGAGCGCATGTCACTTATCTTTGTGTGAAGCCTATCTCTCTCCCAGCCAAGTGCGTCAACTGCCAAGGCGATCATCCGGCCTGTTTTAAGGGCTGTGGTGCCAGACCAATGCGGAATCATAGAGTCCTCACTAGGAAAACACAAGATGCTCCCAGTAATGCTGCAAAATTCCTAAGCCTTATTAAGGAACTTCAGGAACTACTCAAAGACGATCAAGTAGCTACACTACTTCTCTCACTGCTTCCAACCAAAAAGACCTAGATGTGGAGCATTTCCATCATGTTTACGTATCACCCATGATATGTTTTCTTTTTTTATTTCCAGGTTCATCTGAACCAGTAGTACAAACAGCACTATGTATGTCCATTATGGGTATTTTATGATGAATGGGAAAAGGGCCAGTATTTGGCCTCAGGAGCTCAGACAAACCAAACAGAACAGATCATGTACTATACTTACTAACCACAGTACATCAGTCGCCCAAGGGCATTACTACAGATGGAAGAGTGGAGAGCCCGTTTCGCTGCAGGGACTCCGTAAATACAAAGTCTAAGTCATGTTACTCGTGGTGAGGAATTTAAAATGTTGGCAAAATTACCGAAATTCTGAAAGCAGGGCAGCATTCTGGGATCGATTTTATACATATTATATACTTATGATTTTGCTACAAACAAAGCTGATTATAATAGCCTATTACGCAGATAACCATCACCTCCTACATCAAAAAGCCTCCACGCGGTCTTTTATAAGTAGTCCGCGCAGACTATTTAAAAAGTAAACCAGTTGTGCGCATGAACCCAAAACCTTTTATAAAAGTAATTGAGAGAAATTTATCATATATATTTGAGAATTGAATCTGTAGTGGTTGACAAGTGAATAAGGCAAACCAGTAATATTCATAAATGAAAAAAAATTTTAGTCATATATTTGCTACCACTTTCTTATTTTAAGTAGATTTTGTATTAAATGACTCCTTCTGATCCGACTACCTATAAAAAACCGTGTGGAGGCTTTCAGTTAAAGGAGGCGTTGAGATAATGTATTATTAAATCCAGAAACCCAAATCTTGCTTTTCAAAACTACAGAACCCTATATACGAAATAGAAGACTGGTGCGTAAAATGGAAAACTGCTGGAAAATCACAAATATTAATCTTACAAAAATGAAGAATTCAAATAGTTCCACTATACCAACCAAAACTGTTCCATATACTAATACCAATAGTAAAAAAAGCAAATTATCTTGGCCTTATTATCAGTAGCAAACTCACCTGGAATGATCAGATCAAAAGCACAATAGATAAAAGGCAAATTCACCAAAAATAGCCATACAGCCATTAATATATAATCAGAATATGCCACTTAAACTAAAGAAGCTACTATATACAGCAATGATCCACCTAGTACTCATCTGCCTGGACAACAATACCTCAACATCTACTGAAGAAATTAAACCAATGCCAAAACAAGATCCTTAGAAAAATAACCTGTGCCAGATGGTTCATCCGGAATACCAATAAACGTGCAGACCTCAAAATACCAAATCCATCACAGCATATATACAAACTAAAAGCAGATCTTTTTGATAAAGTCATAGAATGTAAAACAGCAAACTTTAATGAAATCTTTGAATTTGAAAATTATAGCAAAGAATAAAAACTACAGACCAAAACACCTCCAACGCCTCATATCATAACTATCAAAACAAATACCTACACCAACCCTTCTGAAAATAACGTTTCCTCATGCTGATACAACTCTGAACACCTTCAAAGAAACATAGTTTACTCATACTCATGTGTGGTAATTATCTTGGCATCAGTCCCGCGAGGGGCTCTAATTAATTCACTGTGGGGCAGTACAAGAAACATAGCTTCATGACTGAAAGCTCTTATATAGGAAGACGGAAAAGAGCAAAAACTGGTACGAAAAATATATCATTCTATCTTAGAGGGGAAAATCGAGAAGCAGGCAGTGGGGTTGCTTTTGTGAATGCTTCAAGAACTTTGCTTGAATAACAAAATAGAATCAAAAATAAAACAGACAGCTTGCTCTAAACTAAACTATGCAGGGGTGAAAGCGAGACGGAAAAGAGGAAAGACTGGTAGTAAAATCATTTCAGTTATTGCTAGTTTATCTCTCTCTCTCTCTCTCTCTCTCTCTCTCTCTCTATATATATATATATATATATATATATATATATATATATATATATATATATATATATATATATATATATATATATATATATATATATATATATATATATATATATATATATATATCGAGAGAGAGAGAGAGAGAGAGAGAGAGATAAACTAGCAATACTGAAAACTAGCAATAACTGAAATAATTTTACTACCAGTCTTTCCTCTTTTCCGTCTCGCTTTCACCCCTGCATAGTTTAGTTTAGAGCAAGCTGTCTGTTTTATTTTTGATTCTATTTTGTTATTCAAGCAAAGTTCTTGAAGCATTCACAAAAGCAACCCCACTGCCTGCTTCTCGATTTTCAATAAAAATAGTGCTAAAGTTCTGCGATAAATGGGATCGCTTTGCGGCCCAAGTGCCCTGTAAAATTCTGAAAGCTTTAGCATCGAATTTCGCACCACTCAAAAAATTATTTTGCAAAAAGCGTAGTAGATTGAATTCCTGAAATGAATTCATTTTACGTAATGTAGGAGAAATAGCACAGGCTTGAGAATAATTTTTTTTTTTTAGTACAATATTACTCGAAGTAACAAAGTTTTACCTATCACATCAATTTTGAAAAGGACAGTTTACATAAATTTATGAACACTACATAGTCGAAATCATGTCGTATTGCTGATTTTTCTATCCCCCTGACTGGCTCCTCATCTCCTCTATCATCATTACCCTTTTCCACCTTCTTGGGTAGGCCCAATCCTTCGCGGAATTATTGCGGCTCATTCTGATTCAATTTACTAATTCAACTACTAACAATGCTAATCACTCACTGCTTATTTGCCAATAATTATTAATAAAAAAATAAATAATAATTTATAATAAATAGTTGAACTTTTTTTTCTTCATTGTTTATGTTATTACCTGTCTGTGTTATCCCTGTTCTATCTTCTTTTCCACAATTTTATTTAACTACTAACATTAAGTTTACTAACCCAAATAATTTTAATATCAATGGCCTTTGATTCAGTTTGTAATCATATAATTTACGGAGGTGGCCTTTTTGGCCAGGTACTCCGGTGCACCAATTATTAGTTTCCGCAGTAGTCGGTATCATTACAGAAATGTTTAAAAAATTTCGTTCGCTGTGCAAGAAAGATGCCTCGCTTTCTGCAAAACAGTTTACAAGCAGGGTTCGTGATTTTTTTGATTTTTTTAAAAAAAATCAAAAGAATCAGATTTTTTTGATTTAAATCGGATTTTTTTGATTTAAATCAGAATTTTTTGATTTTTATTCAAATACACTGTATGAACTTTAATTTATGATTAAAAAAAATTAAAAATGCTTAATCAAATTAACTTAATATTAAAACTATATTGTAACAATACTTTAGAAGCTCTAACTAAAATAATTTCACATTATAATACATGGCTTTGAATGCATAGCAACCATTTTGAAAAAAATGCATGATTAAAATTTAAAAGACTAAATGAAATAGAGAATTTAAAGAATATTTCATGGGTCTGTTTTGGTTTTTCTGAGAGGTACCTATTTTGTGAAAATTAAAATATATATTAAAATATATATTAAAAGATCAACACAAATATAGTAAAAATATGGATTTATTGTTTCTTACGAGACACAAAAATAAAATTTTAAGAAAAAGTATTTTGTGTGACTATTCTATCATTTTTCCTAAAGTTGAATTTGTAAAGGTACCGGCTTGGACAGACCCCTGTGCTTTAACTATTAAAGCAAAGTTTCAGTTAGCAAACTTTAATTTAAAATTGTGATTTCTTTTTTTTTCTCTTGATTTTTAAAATTACAAAATAAATGTAGCAGACTGTGTTTATAAATGTAGCCATTCATCAAAAAATAAATAAGCATTTAATCTATATATTTTTATATTAAAATATTCATTTTTAATTCTATAGATTAAATGCTTATTTATTTTTTGATTAATTAATTCTATGTACTCATTGGAATTTTTTTTCACAAAATTTCTTTATAGAAAATCAGATAATGTTAAAGATACTGTAAACATATTATGATAAAAAAAATACCAGTTAATAACCCTACTGCATCAAATAGACATCGAAAGAGTTTGAAAGAGAAGAATGACACTGTATTAGGGAAAAAAAACATCTGAATTCATCAGCCCTTTTTTCCCCCCCCCCCTCTGTTTTTGGCATATTAGGGTAATCTATCTTATTATATAAAACGCTAATACGTACGTATGTATGTATGTATCAATAAAACCGATGATATTTCTTTTCTCGCGCTGGCAACAGTTTTCATTTTTAATTGATTGGATTCGGCGCGCAAGAGCACGTAGTGAGCAACCAGATAACAATAACCAGAGTGAGCATTATCAGGTTGTTCAATTCAGATTCATGCACTAAAAACATGACAATATTTAATTTAAACTCAATTGGGTATAATATAAAAAAAACACAACTACTTCCACTTAGTAGGAATAAAATTTACCATGACGCAATGCTAAATTCTATGCCACTATCCACATAAATCAATTATTAATAAAAAATCGAATATCAATTACTTTTCTTTATAATGCAATAAAACCTGGCGAGCAGCTATTTAAACGATCAAACACTTCGTTTGTTTATTTGTGGTTTGAAGTTAGGCTCGCAGAAAATGCCGTTCATGGGTAAAATTTAGTAGGAATAACACAACCTGTGACGTAGGCTATAGTATACCCAATTAGGAATTAATTAATTAATTGAAGTGAGAATGCTTTAAAAGGCCGCTGTTGAATTGATATTTTTCTACTGGGAGCTACCTAAACGTCTAAAAAACGTTTAAGTGTTTGTATTGAATGCATTGAATTTTTTTATATTTCGCGTTTATTTATGCATTGAATTTTCACGCTTTAAAATGCAGAATATTAGTGAAGCAATATTTGATAATTTATTTTGCTAATATGCTTCTTATTTAGCTAATGTTTTGATTTTCAGCTCTAAGCGGGGAAGTGTTATTCTTTTCAGAGGAGAAAGTCTATTACGACTGCAAACCATTCGAACATGAAATTTAGTATCTTCTGTGAATCGTACATATAACACTGTTCCGTAAGCACGCTCCGAAGCATCGCAGAAAACGTGAATGGTAACATCAGCAGAAGATATTCCAATCCATCTGGGGATTCGAATGTTGTTTAAATGTGGCAAGCCTGTAATCCATTTTGAAAACCTTGATGCGATAGATGGGGGTAAAAGTTCGTCCCATTCAATACCGCATAGCCATGTATCTTGAAAGAGAATTTTTCCTATTACAGTAGACGGTGAGAAAATTCCCAAGGGATCAAAAATCTTTGAGATTGTTTTCAGAAGTAAGCGTTTAGTGACCGGTTCCTTAAATAAATCGTGGTCATGCTCCTTAATATTTTGATGAAACGAATCTTCTTCTGTATCCCAATGAACACCGAAGACTTGAGTCTTACTTTTAAACTTTATTTTTTCTTTCTTCCATTCATTTTTCAAAACTTGTGAGTTGGTACTCCATTTCGCTAAGGGAAGGCTTATAAGACTCGTGAGTTCTTGCCTTTCGTGAAATAGGGTCTTCGCTTCGATTTCTGAATCAACTCCCACAACGAAATCATCCATGAAAATATTGCCTTTTAGATGTTTAGCTGCTGTGGGATAAATGTTGGAGTACATGCAGGATAATTCGTCAAGTGTAACTGAAAGAAGGAATGGACTGCTGGTTAATCCAAAGGGCAAACGTGTAAATTGATAGACCACAATTTCATTCTCTAGCTGCAAATGTCCATCATCATTTTTCCTACTTTTGAACCATAGAAACTTAGTAGCACATCTGTCTTTTTCCCACAAGGTTAATTGTAAAAAAGCCTGACTTCCATCACTAATAATTGCTTGTTTGTGAAGACGAAATCGTAGTAAGGTGGCTAAAATTTCTGGAAGTAAGTTGGGACCTTGTTCTAGAACATCGTTTAATGATGGATGGCCTGGTGTGTGAGAAGAGGCGTCGAACACTATTCGTCCCTTAATTTCTGCGTTTTTCTCTTTAATGACTACATGATGGGGTATGTAATAGCTTTTTTCTTCTTTATCATGATTTTCCGGTGCTATTTCAAATTGCCTTTTGTCTATGTAATCTTCCTTGAGTGTAACATACATTTCCTTTAAGCTAGGATCTGTTTGGAGCTTCTTGCACAATGTATTGAAGCGTTTTGATGCTACTTGATAGTTATTTGAAGAAAGAGTAACGTCTTTCTTCCAAGGTAATCTAACAACACGACGATTTTCTAGGACTTCATAAGACCTTCGAAAGTCTTCCAATATTTCAGAATTGCGAATGGACATTTCTTTGTCTTGCATGGCTTTAATACCTAAAGTATCTAAGTCCTAGAATTTCCTAACTTGATCATCCAAAATATATGGTGATGTGATGCTGATATTATGAACTGACGATAAAGAAGAGACAGATGTATGAGATCTGGATCCAGACAAAATCCAGCCAAAGATTGATGGAAGGAGCACAATTGTTTCTGAAAGTCTGAAATGAATCTCAGAATTCACCACTGTCCAGTAAAAATCTGCGCCAATCAAAACTTCTATAGGCATCTCTTGCATGGTGTCATTCGGGTCAGCAAGTTTAAATTTTTTCTTATGAGCCGTAGAAGCAATCTCTAATGGAACTGATGGATGAACTGCATATCTATTAGGAATTTCAAATGCATGTAGATAAATTTCCGATTGATTCCAAATACTTGATAGTTTAAATCTTACTTTTCGTCTCGATTGAGCCTGATTTGATGATGATTCGAATGCATGAATTTCAAGTGAATCAGAGCTAATAACATCTAATTTTAGGTAGTCTACAAGATGTGAATGAATGAAACTGGTTTGGCTACCACAATCTAAAATGCATCTTGTAAGCTTAGTAATACCAGTTGGGCCAGTTATATATACTCGAGCAGTCTGTAAGTGAGTAAAATTAGGTGTACGAGTATCTATGTTATTTGTAGAAATAGATTGGCTAGGTTGATTTGAACTGTTGTTTCTACAAATAGAGACATGGTGCTTCTTTTTGCATCTTATGCAGAACGCTTTATCTTTGCGAAGGCAATTTTTTATACTATGGCCACGATTAGTACACAGGAAGCATCTACCAGAGGTTTTTAATTTTTGGATTCGAGTATCAATATCAGTTATAATCATGCAATCTTGCGGCCAGTGACCGTTAATTTCACAGAAGGCGCAAAATGGAGATGGTTTTTTAGTCTGGTTAACCTTTTTAGAATTCACATGCAAGGCTTCTGTAGATGTTTTAAATGTGTAATCAAAGTTTTGCTCACCTCGAATTTTTAGTGTTGTGAGAGCACCTTCTACTTCTTCAGATAAGTATTGCACTAGTTTATTCATATCACCTTCAGATATTTTCTCTCTTTTTGCGTAAATGATCCATCGGCGACAAATATCATCCGGAAAGGCGCGTAAAATTTTTGGAGCTAAAACTCGCCCGTAAGCGTTGATATCCTCTCCTAAAGCCGTTAAAGTGTTTAGTCTTCTGTTGCATTCTATAAATACTTCATTTAATGCAATAGGAGTGGGATTACGTATTGGCGAAATATTTTCCGAAAAGTCTAAATGGGCTTGAATTATTCTGTTTTTGTCGCCATATCGATTTTGAAGAAGAGCTTTTGTAGTTTCATATGTGCTGGCACTAACACTGATTCCGTCGACTAAACGTCTAGGTTCATCTTCTAAATATCCTCGCAAAAACACATGTTTATCAATTAATGATAGACTATTATTATCGTCAATAGAAGATTTAAATTGTTCCCAGAAACACTGCCATTGTTCAATATTACCTCGAAAAGTATCCAGTTTAATAGTAGGAAGTTTCACTGTGTGAGATTGAGAAACGGGCAATTGCATAACGGGTACTTGTGTAACAGGTATTTGAGAAACGGTTACTTCTGGCGATTGTAAAGTATTAGATTCAAAATTAATTCCACTACCAAATTTTTTTGCTTTAAAGATAGCGAGTTCGGCATCATCCACGTATTCTTCACATTGAATAATATCATTGTCATAATCATCATCTGTTAATAAACTATGAATGTCGTTATCCAATTTCTTCATTTCTAACAAGCAATCGGAAAGCCGATGACTAATATATTCGACATTTTCATTTAAAGTGTCAGAGGTTGCAGAAAGATCGGAATTTAATTGAGTAATAAATCGAGTTACATTACCTCGCACTGTTCTTCTTTTTCTTTTCAAAAGTGCCAGACTATCGCCAAGTTCTTTATCGTTTGGTTTCTCCATCATTGAGTAAAACTGATGTTTGAAGTTTCGTTATTTTTTAAAAGAGTGACTGCGTAAATTATTCATCTGATTCGTATTTAATTTTAAACCGAGTTGTTTCGGCACCAAAATGTGTTGGTTGTAAACGTAACTGTTTCTAATTACAATCAACACTAAAACAAGTATCTCATAGAACAAACTCTTTTACTATCACAAAAGTACACAAAGAATATATACATGTTGCCAACAAAAGAATAATGTAAGAAATAATATAATAAATAATCACTGCATCTGCGTTCACGCATTTGCGTCTGGTAATCACTGCATCTGCGTTCACGCACTTGCGTCTGGAACAGTATGTATCAATAAAACCGATGATATTTCTTTTCTCGCGCTGGCAACAGTTTTCATTTTTAATTGATTGGATTCGGCGCGCAAGAGCACGTAGTGAGCAACCAGATAACAATAACCAGAGTGAGCATTATCAGGTTGTTCAATTCAGATTCATGCACTAAAAACATGACAATATTTAATTTAAACTCAATTAGGAATTAATTAATTAATTGAAGTGAAAATGCTTTAAAAGGCCGCTGTTGAATTGATATTTTTCTACTGGGAGCTACCTAAACGTCTAAAAAACGTTTAAGTGTTTGTATTGAATGCATTGAATTTTTTTTATATTTCGCGTTTATTTATGCATTGAATTTTCACGCTTTAAAATGCAGAATATTAGTGAAGCAATATTTGATAATTTATTTTGCTAATATGTTTCTTATTTAGCTAATGTTTTGATTTTTTCACCATGTACAATCTAAATAGCTAATATACTTTTTTAAAAGCCAATAAGAACATTGGTAGAATTCTTCTACATAAGTACAATACTGTGTCTTTGATGATAAAATACTACGTCTTTGATGATAGTATATTATGTCTTTGTGCTAGAACATTGTGTTCATTGGCGAGCCGTGAACCACATAGGATTGCGTAGCAATTCTCGGGGGTTGGCGAGCGTTAGCGAGCAAGGGGCGGAGCCTCCTAGTTCCTTTTTAATATAACCTCAAGCTTCAGAAATATACATTTTCCACCAATAAAATATGATGTAGATTTTAATTCACGCTTTTTCATTCAAAAGGTAGAATTTTAATTAACATTATTTGTATTATTTTTTGAAAAAAATTCATGTTTATTAATTACTTTCTACAGCTATGCAAATCTATATTAAGACAGCATTATATGTTTACTTTAATCTATACTTTCAATCTCAAGAATCAAACGATTTTTAAAATTGTAATTTCAAATGTATTGGAATTTAACACACACCAAGAAAGTAATTTTGTTAACTAAAATTAATTAATGCAGCAATTTATTTAAATTAAATTTTAATACTAAGAAAAGAAAATAATAAAAGTATCAAAAATTTAAAACACTGTTTTTTAACTTTTGAAATCAATATATATAGATAAAAAAAATCATTTGATTTAAATCATGATTTAAATCGTGATTTAAATCAAGCTGATTTAAATCAACGAACCCTGTTTATAAGGTACTAATTTCGTACATTTTCCAACATTGAAAAGCCATACTACAAGAGAGCTGGAACAAGGTTCGCATCTCTGTTACTAATAGAACTATGTAAAACAAATATTTTTAAATTTTTAATGTGTTGAGATACTTCTAAAAGTATTGTAATTCTTTTTTTCTTCTTCTTTCCTTTGAAAGGAAAGAAAATAACTGCGAGTTCACTGTTGTCAGTCAACATAGTTAAAGTTACAACAAAATCTCGTTTTCTTAAAAAAGAAAAAAAAAAAACATCGTCAGAAAATGTTTCTGATTATACCATTATATTTCAGTAAATAAATTACATATTAAAAACCCTGACATTTTCAGGGAAACTTCCGCCGATTTGCAAACAAAATATTTTCTTGTGATAACAAACTGTAAGTTATTTTTTAATTTTAAATAAGTTTATCACCACTACATATCAAAAATTCATTGAATTATTACAGCTGTCTACTGTCCTTTATTACATTATTCATGATGTTACAGCCCCCAACTGTCTCACTCTCTTCGAAATATCTATGCTATTTACTCCCCAGTTGCCCTAGAGCAAATTACAGATTTAAAAGTTTGGCAGGTAATTCGCCAATTACCAGATCAAGTCAAGTGAAGACAGCTGTATCGTAATATATATATATATATATATATATATATATATATATATATATATATATATATATATATATATATATATATATATATATATATATATATATATATATATTCTATAACAAAAAAAATCGACGCACCAAGAAAGAGTTGTCCGATTGAAACGAAAATTGGTGGATAGGAAGACAATGTACAGAATAGTAAATTACTAAAATTTCAGAACAATTGAATAATTTATTGCAGAGTTACAGTAGCAAGTTCAATAAGGTGTTGACCCGCCTCTAGCCTAGGTACAAGCTGCCACACGGCGTGGCATAGATCGATAAAGTTCCCGGATGGTCTCTTGCGGTATTTCCTGCCAAATTTGATCCAATTGTCGAACGAGGTCATCAACATTCCGTGCCAGATGCAATTGCCTTCCCATCATATCCCAGACATCCTCGATGGGAGAGAGATCTGGTGATCTGGCAGGCCAAGGAAGAGTTTAACAAGCTTGCAGACAGTTCATAGATACACGTGCCGTATGTGGTCTGGCATTGTCCTGCTGAAAATCCAGCCAAGGGCGCTGCAAAAGGAACGGTAGCAAAACAGATCTTAGGATGTCGTCGACGTACCGCTGTGCAGTAAGTGTACCTCTAATGACGACCAAAGGGGTCCGGCTGTCAGAGGAAATGGCACCCCAGATCATAATGCCTTGTTGAGGGCCGGTGTGGCGTGCAATAGTGAAGGCAGGATTACCCCTCTGCCCTGTGCGTCTCCAAACACGTCTTCAATGATCGTCACAGTTGGAAGCGGGATTCGTTGCTAAAGACTATACGACCCCGGTCGGCATCATTCCAGCCTGATCGAGCCATGCACCACTGTAATCTGGCACCAAGAAGCAATCGGATGATTGCTTCTTGGTGCGTCGATTTTTTTGTTATAGAGTGTGTATATATATAGTTGAAATTTAAGCTCCCATGCATTAATCTAGCCGTTGTCTGTTCCATTGTTTCTCTCTTTTTCATTTCCCATCTCCTACTAATGTAACTAACTTCTTCTGTTTAACACGTTCACGCCGGGTGTTGCGCCTGAAAGTGGGACGGAAAAGAGAAACTACTGGTAGAAGAGCTATTTCAATACTAGATAATATTCGGGAGGAGTTAATCTATTCTCAACAATAACAATTTACTGTCAGGAAAGTTATCACGGTGAAGAAGCAATTCAATATAAAAATTGCATCCGTTAAAAACAATTGGTAGTTATGGATTTTTATGATTCCCAGAAAAAAGACTAAAAAATGAAATTTATTTGTTACCAGTTTTTACTCCGGTGAGCCGCCCGATGAGACAATCTAGCGCAGCGTTTCTTAACCTTTTTGATACAATGGACCCCTTTTAAAATTTTTTAAGAAGTCACGGACCACCCCCCTGAGAAAAAAAAATTGCAAAAAACATCAATTTTTAGTATTTTATTTATTTTAGCATTTAATTTTATTATTTCAATAGTATACAAAATATTTAAAATTAAAATCTTTAGTCTGAAGGTTGTTGCTGCTTTTCCTTAAATAATAAATTGAATAGAGGGATGGTTTTCGACAAAGCAACGAGCATAACTTGTTCAACATTCAATCGATAACGATGTTTTGTTTTTATTGTCACAACTGTGGAAAGTCCGGCTTCGTTAAGATACACTGTAGCTAACGAAATTATAGCTTTCACAGAAGACCAGAACTCTCCGAGTGTTTTTGAATCAAAATCCATTTTTAGCAAGGACTTTGTTCTAAGATCTATAAGCTCATCTTTGGCAAGGTTCGTATCATCGATACAGTCAATATCACAAGGAAAAGGATGACGAATCCACAACTCATCTTTTATCTTTATCTCATCCAATTTAAAATATTTTTTCAATGAAACTTGAAGTACTTCCAGGTGCTCACAGATTTCATTTTTAAGTTATTCAGTAACAAATTATCTTGCCAAGATCCATTTTCAGAAAGCACTTCATCCAACATTTAAAAGTTTGCATGTATCTCATTTGGAATTCTATTTTTTTCAAAGTGGCATCTTCAATTAGAATGCTTGTAATTTCTCAGTTGCATTCATAATGGTATATCGGATCCTTGGATTAAAAGACTTATATTGTTCATGCGGTTAAAATTATATGCCAGGTAAGCCAATTTATAGGTAAAATCCTTCTTGTTTAAATATTCGAAGAATGAGTTATCTTTTTCTTCTAGAACAAGTGATAATTCGATCTTCAACATGAAAAATTGTTTCAAAACCTGCTCTCGTGACAGCCAGCGCAATTTCGTGTGGTACAGAAGTACCCTCATGCTCTACGTCCATTTCTTGACACAGCGTTTTAAAGAGACGAGGATTAAGAGCTCTACGTCTAATAAAATTTACAGTTTTAATAACTTTTGATATTGCTTCTTTTAAGCTGGTTGGAAGCTCATGTTTATGTAAAAAACAATGAGTAACAAGAACATTAGGAGACTTTTTTTTACCAACAGGGCAGAACCAGATTTATTGCCAAGCATCACAGGTGCTCCATCTGTACGAAGTGAATGAAGTTTTTCTTTCCAGCCGAAGTCTTGTTTGGTAAAGGAAACATTTAACATTGCTAAAACATCAACTGTCTTTGTAGTTTGCAAAAGAGACTCACAAAATAAGAATTCTTCTTTGATAGTATCAAGAGACACGTAACGAACAAAAACAAGAAGTTGAGTATAATTCGAAATATCTGTAGTTTCACCCAGTTGCATACTAAAGGGAAATGGCGATACTTTCAATTCATCGATGATCTTTTTCAAGATATTGCAAGAAATTTCAACTGTTCTTGAATGTGTCACATCATTTGAAAATGGAATTGCCTCAAGTTTTTTTTCTCTGTTCCAATCTACAAACTAATTCAACCATCTCCAGCGCACATGGCTTAATTAACGTCTCTCCAATAGTATGCGGTTTCTTGCTTTTAGCAATATGATATGCAGCTTTGAGAGATGCCTCAACCAGAGGTTTTTGTGGAATACCAAATCCAAGTTTGTCTAATGTTCCAGATTTCAAAAACTAGGCTTTCTTCTTAGTAAAAAATTCTAGCTCTAGTAACCTGAACAAGGTGTCAAATCTACGTAGCTTGATAGGGGATAATAAAAATAGTACAGCGGACGTCATCAGGGGGTTGCCCCTGATGGTGCAAACTGAAAGTGGAGGATGTTAAAAATATGACAGGGATATTTGAGGGCTGTGTGCAGTCCGTACTGAATTTGGGGTATCTCGATCACCTAGTTTCAAATATGTATGTATTTTCACCTTTTAGAAAGAAAAAAAGATCAATGCTATTTAAATATTATTGATCCAAACGTTTTAAAAATTAGGAGTAGTCGGTGGACCCCCAAAATATTACCCATGGACCCCTAAGGGGTCCATGAACCACAGGTTAAGAAACACTGATCTAGCGTGACCTACCGGTGGGTCACCCTGGCGTCAACGTGCTAATTAAACCTATTGAGTCAGTAACTACCATATATATCTGAGGTAGCCTCATTGGCCGGGTACTCGTAGGAGTCGTAGGTAGGCATTTATCACAACTGTATACCAAAAATTCAACGAATGATAAAAATGCAACTTTATTGCAGCTGTCTCGTGGTGAGTGCTTTAAAAAATAGGCACTCTACAAGGTTTACTTTTTAATTTGCGACTACTTTATTAAAATTTTTGCAGAAGTTGGAAACCATGCATTTAAAATGAATTATTAAAAAAATTACTAAATCAAAGCAATTTTTAATTACTAAGATGATTAGCTTCTTACTCTGCTGTTCACTGAAAATAACAGACTACGCAATGAGAGCTCTGAAATAAGATAATTTTCCAATGTGTGTTTTCCATTTTCTTTGACATTTCTTTTAAATTTGCACAATTCCTATTACATCCTATTTCCCTTTGAATATCTTTTCCTGTCTGTCACAAATGGGATGTAAAATTCGGTTATGATAACAATATTATAAAAATAATTCTTTCTTAAGAGGAAAAATTCTTAGTCTTTGATGATAGTAAAATTCGCGTGGTCTACCATAGGTATTAAATTTTACTTCCGTCGAAAAATGTGCATGATTCTCAAATTACCACACCTTTAGCAAATTTGCCAACTGCTCCGGATTCGAAAAAAATAATTGAAGAAATGGTAAAGTTTGCATAGTTGTGGTTAATTTTGTGAACATTTAACAAGACTCAACATTGCGAGAATGTAAACTTTCTTTGCTTAAGAACTGGGCATCTGAGGCCATAATGGCCCTTTCCCCATCGATCTTGAGTTATCCCTAGAAGGTGACATACGTAGAAAAATTGTAGTGTTGGTTCAGTAGAACCTGTAAAAAATAAAAAAGAGAGAAAAACATCATGAGGGATGTATCATACATGGTTGGGTGACAACATTGTGTGAATGTAAAAAAGTGGTATATAATATAAGCATTTGAATGATTTAGCAGTAGTTGTGAGTAAAAATTCTGAAAATCGATCTTACTAAACCAAGAAACATACATTGAACGACTACCGCCTGAAATATTTATCTGCTGTCCTGAGGAATCTTGCGTGTCAGGTATGGTACTGTACTAATATTCTTAAGAGACATGCCAGTTTCAAAACCAGCCCCTCTCGATTACAATTTTTTCTTATCAGTATCTGGTCATGATAATGAATATTTATTACATATATATTATATTTTGATCTAAATACTGGTACTATGTGACATGGGGAAATTATTTTGTAAAAAAAAGTGAATTATGTTATTCTTTAAATATTTTTCTCAATTCAGAAAAAAAAGAGCTGCTTCTTTTTTCAGAAAAGATAAAACTGGTAATATAAGTGTTTTATTAATGAGAATTTATTTTAAAGGAATAATGATCCGTCAATTGCATTACAACGGAAATTTAGATTTTCGATCTGAAATCAAGGGCTAGTGCTTTTTCAAAGCTGAAGTAATAGAAACTAATGGGATATATATATATATATATATATATATATATATATATATATATATATATATATATATATATATATATATATATATATATATATATATATATATATATACAGTGGTGGCCAAAAGTGTGGACACTTTTTGAAAGTTTCATGTTTTTCAACTTTGTGTGCTTGTAGAATGGATTAATTTTCACTTAAATACAAACATTTATATATCAAATTGAAGGGAATTTAATGTAGAATTTAATAATAAATACAGTATTACAATATCTGCATTACAAAAAAAAAATATGCCACTAATTGTAAGATCTATCTCAGATTTGCATTTTTTTAAAGTGATACTTACACAATCAATAATTAGTAGGATGACCCTTATTTTTTAAGACAGCTTCACAGCGTCTTTTCATCGAGTGAACGAGTGTTTGGAGTTCATCTTTCGTAATCACATGGTGCCAAGAAACAATTATAGCTTCAATAAGTTGTCTTTTATTGGATGGGCGTTTTTTTCGTACAAGAATTTTCAAACGTCTCCACAAATGTTCAGTTGGATTGAGATCTGGGTTGTTTACTGGCCATGGTAATATATCTATGCCTTTATTTTGAAACCATGCTTTGCATACTTTTGCTGTGTGGCATGGAGCTGAATCCTGCTGAAAAATAAATGGTGCGTTGTTGGGGAAGAGATCTCTGATGGAAGGTATCAATTTTGGTTTCAGGACAGTTTCTTATCCGCAATTAGTTTGAATCTTCTCAAAAGCATTAACTTTACCATTTGATAATCTCTGGATTCTTCTTTCGGTTCTTCAGCAATTAGTATTCCAACGTCTGACTGCAACAGTCCAATTAGATGTGGCATAGGAGGTGATTCAGACAATTGTTGGCACTCGAAAAGATTAAGAAGTATCGCCATGTCACTTTCCTCAGGATTGAACTTAGGAAGTAACCCTAGTAAATAGAAATTAGGATGGACATTTACCTATACAGAGGTTTCAGTAGGATTTTGATTATTTGATTAACTTTTTGTTTTTCAATCTGTAATATTAGGATTTCCAACTCAAACGCTCTTTCTCTATTTAACTTGCGTTCGTTAGCAGTCTCTTCGGCCAATTTTTCCCAGCAGCTCAGGGGATAGAGCGTTTGCCTTCCAATGAGATGAACTAAGTTTGAATCCCAGCGATTGCTGGTCGATACGAATTCTGCACCCGTCTCGCACTAACCACAGTTCTGACATAAAATATCCTCAGTGGTAGGTGGATCAAGGGTTAGAGACCCCTTGCGGTCAGACTAATCGTGGGAGGTTTTCGTGGTTTACTCCTCTATGTAACGCAAAAGCGGGTTAGTTCTATAAAAAAGTCCTCCATGGAGGTAAATTTTTTCCAATACTTGATCCAGGAGTTCCCTTGTCTTCTGGATTGGGTTCAAAATTGCAAGGCTATCGAGTTGAACATTAGTAGACATAAACCCTAAATTGGTCCAGCTGTTTAACGATGGCTATGAAATAAAATAAAATTATCCTGGTCAGAGCCATGGTGGCTCAGGGGATAGAGCGTTCGCCTTCATATGACATGAACAGTGTTCGAATCCCAGCAATGGCTGGCAGATACAAATTCCGCATCGGCTCGCACCGATCACAGTGCTGACGTAAAATATCCTCAGTAGAAGACGGATCATGGGTTAGAGTCCCGTTGCCGTCAAACTTACCGTGGGAGATTTTTTTTCTCTATGTATTTAGTTCCATCAAAAAGTCCTCCACGAAGGCAAATAATGCTTGATTCAGGTGTTGTCTTCTGAATTGGGTTATTTACAAGGCTACGGAGTTGAACATTAGTAGTCATAAACCCAAAATTAGGTTGGTTGATCAATGACGGTAATAAAATAAAATTATATGGGTCAACATATTCTGCATTAAATTAGTTTAATCTTAATTATTAACTTGTTTTATTATTTAGTTTTCAGCATGTTCTCAATTTATTTAAAGATTACGTGGAGGAATCCAGAGCGCTTACCGGAATGCGTCGGGTTCAAGGAAAAGGCCTTGCTTCAGAAGGATTCTGGGTTCGAATCCTGGACTAGGCATGGATGTTCTTTTCATTCTTTGTACAATATGCTTTTACTATGGGAACAACGTTGGCCCGTCTAATATGGTGCCCAAGAAAGAGTGGCCAACAAATCTGCCCTAACACGCCTGAATTGACGAAATGTCAAACCCGGTGAGCATTGAAAAAAAAGAGGGATCCAGAGCTGAAACTAACACGAGAAAGAGAAAAGACTAGTAGCATAATCATTTCATATTTAGCTAGTTTTCATGGTGAGTAAAATAGCTTGATTGACAGCAATGCTAACTAACATGTTTTTACAATGATAAATGTCCCAGGTTTGTATCATGAGTTTTTTTTACCAGGTAAAGCAAAAAACTATAATAGTTTTGTTTTGATATTTTATTTTATTTCGAAACCGTCATTGAACAGCCGACCCAATTTAGGGTTATGTTCAACTCCGTAGTCGTGCGAGTTTGTACCAGTTCAGAAGACAAGGAAACTCCTGGATCAGTACCCCCAAAGGTATGATTTGTTACGGGAACATGGAGGAATTTGTGACTCGCCAGATTTAACGTGCAACAGCCACCATTTGACAGCCACCACCTGCAGGGATTGAACCCAAGATCTCTTAGACATGGGCCTAGTGCCCTACCAACCAGGCTATCTCCGCCCTTCGTTTTGATATTAGTAATTATAAGGGTAAATGAAGGGGTGTGTGAGTTCATGCAGGAGAAGGACAACATGGAGCCGCGAAGCGGTGAGTTCACCTAGGCCGAAAAACTGGTCACGATAGTTGGTTCTTTATAGGCAAGTGCTCAAAAGCCTGCTTATGGTGGTTTCTTCTCAAGGAATGAACGAATTCATCAGTGATCCTTTTTTAAATCTTTTTATATACTTATTGCGATCTTTTTTTCGCACTTTTTTTATGAGCGTTTATCATTTTATAGTATGCCTGGGAATTATTTAAAATGCCTCGATATAGTTGTTGAGGTTTTTATTGTTTGTTTTTCAATAAAGTTGTTGTTATATTAAGTATAGAATAATTCTCACATTTCATACTCTGCCTGAAAGATATCAGGATTCTAAAATGCTGGAGTTTTCATACGTTGTTGGTATGGTAACTAAGCGGTTGTTTTTGAATGTATGCAGAAGTCGAAGTTTAAACTTCTCAGAAAAAATATAAGACGTCAGGATTCTATAAAATGCTGAATCTTTATATATTGTTGGAAATGTAACAAACGGTTGTTTTTTAATGCATGCAGAAGTGAAGATTTTAACTTCTTCAAATATAAGACGTCAGGAATCTATAAAACGCTGGAGTCTTCACTCATTGTTGGTAATGCAACTAAACGGATGTTTTTTTAGTGTATGCACAAGTGAAGATTTTAAATTCTTAGGCAAATATAAGACGTCAGAATTCTATAAAATGTTGGAGTCTTCATACATTCTTGATAATGCAACTCAACGGATGTTTTTTTAATGCATGCAGAAGTGAAGATTTTAAATTCTTAGACAAATATAAGATTTCAGGATTCTATAAAATGCTGGAGTCTTCATTGTTGGTAATGCAACTCAACGGTTTTTTGAGTGCATGCAGAAGGGAAGATTTTAACTTCTCAGACAAATATAAGATTTCAGGATTCTATAAAATGCTGGAGTCTTCATTGTTGGTAATGCAACTCAACGGTTTTTTGAGTGTATGCAGAAGGGAAGATTTTAACTTCTCAGACAAATAAAATATTTCAGGATTCTATAAAATGCTGGAGTCTTCATTGTTGGTAATGCAACTCAACGGTTTTTTGAGTGTATGCAGAAGGGAAGATTTTAACTTCTCAGACAAATATAAGATTTCAGGATTCTATAAAATGCCGGAGTCTTCGTACATTGTTGATAATGCAACTAAACGATTGTTTTTTAAATGCACGCAGAAGTGAAGGTTTTAACTTCTTAGACCAGGGATGGGCAAACTTTTTGGGTCGTGGGCCAAAAATCTAGAAAAAAAAGTTTGGTGGGCCGAGTAAAAACTTCTGAAATAAAATAAAGTCAATTCATCATTGAGTGCACGTCACTCTACATCAACTTTGCGTTTTTTAGTTGCCATTTTGGGATAAAAAATGTTTACAAATAACTCAAAAAGGCAGTAGCCATTTTATACGTTTAATAATTTCACCATTATTTACAATGACATTGTATGTGTGCAACTTTTCCATACGCAGTAAATTATGTTAGAACTCGAGCCGGCAGAAAAATCCGTTCGTTGGAACTTAAAACGCGTAGTCAGCCTCATGTGAAGTACAATTCACCTATATTAGATTCCATATGTCTGCTCCTCGAGAAAGACAAATCCTAGTTGTAGTAAATCTACAGCTATTCTATAAAGAACTTTTGCTGTCAACATTTTACCAGTTAAAGCTGTTTGTTCTAACTATTTTAATTAATTTATGTTTTGTAGAACAAAAATAGAGAAAGTGAAAAGGTCATCAGTACTTTGTTAAAAAAGAAATCAACAAAAATAGTTTTAAACAAAGTAGATATATTCGCCACTGATCGGCTAGTTAAAATTCTGTCCGCGGGCCGGATAAAATCTTCCGGCGGGCCACAGTTGGCCCGCGGGCCGTAGTTTCCCCATCCCTGTCTTAGACGAATATAAGACGTCAGGATTCTATAAAATGCTGGAGTCTTCATACATTATTGGTAATGCAACTAAGCGATTGTTTTTTTTTTAATGTATGCAAAAGTGAAGATTTTAACTTCTCAGACAAATACGAAACTTCAGGATTTTATAAAATGCTGGAGTTTTCAAATATTGTTGGTAATGCAAGTTAACGGTTGTTTTTTAATGTATGCAGAAGTGATTTTAACTTCTTAGACAAATATAAGACGTCAGGATTCTATAAAATACTGGAGTTTTCATTCATTGTTGGTAATTAAAAATATAAGACTATAAACCAGTTTCCGAAATAGTTCTATTTTATGTAAAAGAATAAATAATTACCGCGCTGATTTAAGTAATAGATTAAATCATGTCTAATTTTTATACCTACTAAATTTTTTTAAAAATATGTATCCGATAAGTCTTAACTGATAAAATTTACTGTCCTAGTGGCGCTTCCTTTAAGAGTTGTTACAAAGCAAACAATCAACCAGACGGAGAAAAACATCTCAGCGTCAGATTTTGGAATTGAAGTACCGAAATTTCGTCTACAAACAATATTTTTTTCCCCGTAGGCGTGACGTCACGACTGGCATTCTTCCCATCTAATTTCAACATCCGCACTGCTTAATCTGCGTTGTAAAAAGAAAAAAAAGAAAAAAGTTAAATGAAAAAGGAAAACAGCTGGAAAAGTAGTTTTGAAAAGCAGCCAAGGCCGCCAGTTTACCATCGTGCTCATCGAACGCGTTTTAATATTCTTCTAATTGTGTGACAACTCTAGCGTTTATTCCACAATATTAACCATGTGGAGTAGGACTAAACAAATATTCCAGAAGAGGCCATTGTTGATGAATATGGTCTCTTTCGGAACGATGTATGTTGGTGCTGAGGTGACACAGCAGACGATTCTGACTCGTGTAGACCCAGAAAAGAAATCAATAGATTGGAAAACTGTTGGACGATATGCGGTTATTGGATTAATTGGTATTGGGCCTCCGCTTTTTTATTGGTATAGAGTTTTAGATTCCTGGTTGCCAGCAACAACTGTGTTAATGTCTTTAAGAAAAGCTGTAACCGATCAATGTATTAGTTCTCCAGCTAGTATTACTATATTTTTCACTGGTGAGTAGCTTTTATTTATGTTTAATTAACTCTAATTACGTCATTTAGCAACGTATATTTGCTACTATTATTACAAATTTGTAAGATTCGTGGGAACCCTGATAATATATATTTACTTCAACAGCTGTGAGTTTTTATGTTTAGTAACTTGAATTACTTTATTTATTAACGTAAATTTACTACTCTAATTGGGTATAATATAGCCTACGTCACAGGTTGTGTTGTTCCTACTAAATTTAACCCATGAACGGCATTTTCTGCGAGCCTAACTTCAAGCCACAAATAAACAAACGAAGTGTTCGATCGTTTAAATAGCTGCTCGCCAGATTTTATTGCATTATAAAGAAAAGTTATTGAAACTAAATACAACTAAATAAACAACAACAACTAAAACAAATAAAAACAACTACTAATAACAATAACTAAATAAACAACAACTAAATTCCATTCGTTTAGCATTGCGTCATATGTTGTTCCTACTAAATCGAAGTAGTTGTGTTTTTTTCATATTATACCCAATTAAAAATTTATAAGAATCGTCTGAGCCCAGACAATAATTATTAATCTCCATCAACGGCTACGAGTGTGTTGATTAAATTCGAATTATTTTCTTTATTAATGTAAATTTATAATAACTATTAATAATTCCTTTATTTCTTTATTTATTAACGTAAAAATTTATTTATATGCTACTTTTATTTATTTACGTACATTTCCTACTAGTGCTAAAATTTTGCCAAGGTTTTTGGGAACCCTGAAAATATATATTAATCTCAACGGCCGTTACAGTATGTTTAGTAAACTCGAATTTATTCATTTATTACCGTAATTTTATAACAGCTATTAATAATTTCTTTAATACTTTATTCATTAACGTAAAAATTTATTTATTTGCTATTTTATTTGTTTACGTACTTTTCCTACTAGTGCTGAAATTTTGCAAGATTTTTGGGATCCCATAAAATATATATTAATCTCAACGCCTGAGTATGTTTAGTAAACTCGAATTTCTACATCTATTACCGTAGATTTATAACAACCATTAATAATTTCTTTAATACTTTATTTATTAACTTAAAAATGCATTTATTTATTACTTTATTTATTAACATAAGAATGCATTTATTTATTATTTTATTTATTAACGTACAATGAGAAAAAAAACAAAAAACAAAAACGGGCCATCCTGAAAAACTTTTGATCTAATGAAATGATCTTCACGTTCTAGGACTCAATCTTAATGATTCGGGGGGTGACCTCAAATATGCTAAATAATAAGTGCAGACGATATTTTAAGTTACGAAATCAGACACAAAAACGTTCTTTCTCTGAATAAACATACCTTTGTTTCGAGGGATTCGGATTTCTGACCCCCCGAAATAGGAGGGGTAGCCGCAATCTGGGAAATATGGTCTTAATAGTTTAGTCGGGAGAGCTCTCCAAAGTTTAGACACCTTAATGTTAATTTTACTTTTTTTGCGTATTTTGTTATATATCTCGAGAGCTATTTAAGTGAATTGAAAATCTTTCGTGCACAATTATAAAATTCATATATCCGAAGATAATTCTATGCAAAAAATAACTTTTGGTAATTTTTTATTATTTTTTACTATATTACTTAATAATAGGCGAAAAAAATTTGAAATGTAAGGTTTACAATTTCTTGATCATTTTAAAGAATATAATTTTACATGGCAAAATATCAAATTTGACCAAAATCTGTTGAAATGCTCCTGAGAAATTGAATTTCAAAAAGTCGTATATTTAAAATTCAATTTCTCATTTAAATTGAGATCAACTTCATAGAAATCTCATTTAAATGAAAGATCAAACGTTGAATTATCTTGTATCAATATTGCGTGGGTGTAAAATCAAAACTTTAATGCCTAGTATTTATGTTACAAGTGTTATTTCAATTTGAGTTAAGTGAGAATAATAACTTGTTAGAATGTTTAGCAAACACAGCTAAATAAATAAATAAAGTTATAGTTTAAAAGTGTGGCTTTAACATTGGATAGAAGAAGCTTATTACTTGAACAGTTTTGGAATGAATTGCAATTTGGGACCATTTAAAACATGAAACGACTTTTTTTTTTCATATATAAGATATACTTGAAAATGTAATATCGATTCTTTTACAAATAAAAACACGAAATTAGCTAGAATAACTAATGTTACTGAAAAATATTTCTCTCTTTTTATGGAGTGGTTGTTACATTAATAAGGTTATATATAATGTAAGCCCTGGTTTCATCGAAATAAATGAGAAAAAGGAAATAATTGAATTACAAGTTCTTTCCATCATTTATCTTTTAATTTTCATTTGTTGTGATAGTCATGTTCCATCAGCGGATAAATCGCGAATTAACTTTGATATATATATATATATATATATATATATATATATATATATATATATATATATTTTTTAATTTTGAAAGGGTTCTTTCCTGATTTATCAGGATAGCTATAATCTCTGTAATTGAGAAGCTCATTAGGAAATAATAAGTCTTAAAATTGATTAATGACGACATTCCTCATGTTAATGTAACTAATTGAAAATGAATGAGCATTGTCGACGCAATAGCAGAGATGCCGACTTGCTTCGCTTTGCAAGATAGTATTTTCTATCGGTAACGAAATTTAAGATATTTTTCGTTTAGTATTTTTAATTTTAAATAATTTTCCACCACTAAATATAAAAAATTATAAAGATCATATATTGCAAGTTATACTATTAATTCGCTACCACTTTATTAAAAGTTTTTCAGAGAGCGAAGCAGTTGGCAACCCTGCAACAATTAAATATCTTTTATTTTAATTTAACATTTTATATTTAGATTGGTAAAAAAAAGCACTGATAATTCTATTTTCGATTTTTCAAATTTAATTTAAGATGATTTTTACTATTATTGTATAAAAATAATTTAAACATGAATGTTAAAGGCTTCAGTTGATGTTGATTTTAAGTGTTGATACGATTATGTGAAATTTCACTTATAAATTACACTTCGGGAGAAACTTTTTGTTGCATTTATCGAAGGAGGATTTCAGATCGGAAATTGCTCGGAAAGCTAGATTTTGTTTTAAAATGATATTTTTATTTTATTTTTTATCTGAATGTTCAAATTTTTAAAGAGCGTATAGGTCTATATACGTATGTACACTTGCTGCTTCTTAAAAAATAAATATTACTACGAAAAAAAAGCAAAAAAAAAAAAAAAAAAAACACGTGACTTTAATGTATTGCTGTGTTAAATAAGACCAAGAAAAGTTATTTTATTTTATTATTATAGGATTTTTGGGCTCATGAAAATATGTTGTTATTGATTGTTGTTCCGAATTTTTGTAATTGAATTATTGTTTTATTTAAATTATTTTATCACACTTGATGATTGATGTTTAAGTGAAATAAAATTGTCAAGTTAGGGATTTTATAAAAGTATATTTATGCATTTTTTAAATATTTAAAATATTTGTCCGTAAGTTCAGTTAAATGCTTTCAGCAAAATAATGCTTAGAGTATAAAATTAAAGCCTTTACTTTTGATTTTAACCCATTACCCCGTTTACGAAGTGTAAACCAACAATGATGAGAAAAGTGACTTTCCGTAAAAAGTAGTTATAAAAGTAATTAAACTGATTGGATATTTCTCAGTTGTAGGTACAGCCTAAATTTAAAAAAAATTAGTAACACAAGCCTATTCTAATTTTTTGTTTTCAAATATATCGACTTTCAACGTCGATGAATTTCAGTCTTCTTCGTAAGCAGACGCTGAGATTCTAAATCCATCATATGGTCTTCTCACTCAACACATATTTTTTTCTTTTTTTAAATTTGAAAAAAGGACGCTATTTCTGAAAGTTTCAAGTTCGATCTTTCAAACTGTGCCACTAGTTTGCATGTAAAATCTTCCAAAATATTTGTTCTTAAAAGGAAGATAGTTTGCATAGCTAGTAAAGAAATGTTTCTATATGTTTGTCCGACCCCTATAGCTACAATAATATAAGCATCCTAGACCCCTGAAAACAACCACCCACCCACCAATAAGCAGTTAAATGAAAAAAAATGGGACAATTGAAATTACATAAGCAACCGGTGACTTTGTACCATAATTTTTTTAAAATTAATATGTGATTGTAAATTATGCTTTTATATATTTGTTGTAATTATTTATATGAAGTGGTAGTCAAACACATATATAATTATTATTATAATAAAAAGAATTTAATGGAATGACACGAATTTCTCTACCACGTTAAATATGAAATTTTCGCATATAAACAAAAGATATAGCAGCTATCAAATATCAATATAATTATTTTCAAATTTAAGGTGGTAGCAAATGATAAAAAAATTTACTTTGCTTAATCATAAATGTCACCTTGATTCTCTTGTGTTTCTTCCTCATGGAAACGAGATATGGGTCCTGTCTGATAGCAGAAGTGCAATACAGCACTTGACCAATTGACAAAGGGTGAGAGATAGTGCTGGAGTGTCAATACTCAAAAAGTTAAAGTGGCTTTCCATTTCGCATTAGATTCATCTGCAGTGGATACCTTCCCACGTCGATTTTGGAGGTAACGAGATTGCGGACATTTTGGCTAAAGCTGGTGCTTTGGAAGTCTTCTAAAAATAAAACACAAAAACAAAACCACTTGGAATGTCTCCCCAAAGCCAGGGCTTGATTATCGCCTAGGCCCAATAGGCATGGGCCTAGGGCCCATAATTTCAGAGGGGCCTCAAAAATTAGTAAAAAATCTAATGAAAGGTGGGCTAGCTTTGTGTTGGTTTAAGAATTAAATAAAAAAACAGTGTTACAACCAGGGTGTAAATGATTTTAATCAAATGATTAAAATCATTGATTAAAATCATGATTTAAATCAAATGATTTTTTAAAAAAAATCACTGATTTTAATCATATTTCCGAAATCATCAAATAATTAGAGCTAAATACAATGAGCTTAAAGGTACTGGATTAATTCGGCCAACTGAAGTGCGCTGGAATTCTATGTGTGATTCATTAGAAAGCTACATCAAGAATTGGTCAACTTTCATGCAAGTTTGTGAGGATAATAGGGATGATATCGACACCAATATCAGGTCAAAAGTCATGAATATGGCAATTAAAAGAAATGCAGAAGATATGCTTTTAATGTTAAAACCCATTTCTGTAGCATTAGATAAAATGCAAAAAGATAATTGTAGTTTATCAAATGTTGTCAACATCTGGAAAAATTTAAAGGAAACTCTGAAAGATTCTAATAATAATTGCTGCAAAAATTTTTTTACTAAACGATATGAACAAGCGTTAACACCAGCTCATTTCCTAGCTTACCTCTTGGATCCTAATTCTGAAGTACAATGTTTAATACTAAATGAAAAAGATCAAGCTGTAAACTTCGTTAAAGAAAAGTATGGAGAAACCTCCTTATTAAGTATTTTGCTAAAATTCATTGTACGCTCTCCTCCGTTTAATGGAACTTTGTTTGATAAAGAATCTCTAGAATCTTTAAACATCTTGGAATGGTGGAAATCAATTGCGCTTCTAAAGAACTGTGTAGGTCAAAAAGAGTTTGATGCAATACAGTTGTTATGTACTGCAAAAGGAACAACTGCAGGGATAGAGAGGATGTTTTCCACTTTTGGACTTGTACATACTAAACTACGGAATCAATTGGGTGTAGAAAGGGCAGCTAAATTAGTCCTTATGTTTAAATCTTTAAATAAAACTAATTAAATGATTGTTTAAATAATTTGATATTGTAGATGTAGAATTAATAATTATCACATATTGTTTGATAAACAATTTCTTTCTTGATTTGTAGTTTGAAATCACTTTGTTATTGTTTATTTCTTATTTCACCTTTTGCTTTTAACCCCTTGGGGACGGGTGATTCAGAAAAGCATTCGTACAAAATCAGAATCAAGTTGCAATTAAATAAAAAACGGTAACTTAAATGTAGTCGTTACTAATTTGACAGACTTACTTTGCTTTTATTTTAATTATTGTTAGTTTAATCATATATATAAT